>NC_057812.1:570160628-570171020 GCF_018294505.1 Triticum aestivum
GGGAGCTCTGGGGATGACGCAGAGCGTCGCGCCAGATCCGACGCCGCACGCAAGCGGGGCGCACGGAGGTGGCTCAACCGCGGTAGCCGGTCGCCGCCAACGTTTGAACGCCGCGAGCTGGTCGAGTTCGAGCGCAAGCTTGCCCGCCGCCACCACGCCTCATTCGGCTCCTCTGCCGCAGAGAGCTTGTCCGCGGGCGCCTCGAGCTCGTGGCTCAGTCCGATGAAGAGAGAGCCGGAGGAACTCGGGCCGCTCGCCGTCAAGCTCGAGGCCGAGGCGCCGCCGCGTCGAGGAGTGATTGACCCCAAGGACTACCTCCCCCCGGGGCAGGAGGAGCACCTAGAGCGTGTCGTCATGGAGCGGTCGGCGAGGGAGCGGGAGGAGGGCGAAGTGCGCCGCCGACGCGAGCTCGAGTACGAGCAGATGTTCCCCAGACGGGTGTTGCGGCGTTGCAGGTCCGCCTCCATGAAGGTGGAGCAAGCCAAGTTCTTCATCGACCTCGACCCCTCCGACGAGGACTTAGCTCCTCCGGCTCCTCCGCCGTGCCGTCGCTGCCGCGAGCTCATCGATTTTTGGTATCTAGGCTCGGGCCCACAGATTCCCCCACTAGTATGATCAATGTAGATGAACTAATGTATGATCAATGTCGTTGCAAGTTTCTCTGGCGAATGCTTTTCTTAAAATTTTACAGTTTCATATACGAGGTCTGATCTGCAGCGCACGAATTCAATCCGCAAATCTCATCTGTCTGTAAACACAATTTGCGGGTCGGCATTATACGAGGTCTGCTAGAGATGCTCTTAGATGGGTTGTCAGGACCCCGACTCAATGCCACATAGATCTAGCATGTAACCCTTCATATCACTTTGCGGCCTCACGCACGGTATTCCCACGGGTGTCGCCTTACCTTTACCCGGGACCGTTTGCGCCTTTTGGCACACATATATGACAGTGTCGCTAGCATCCATATGATAAGGAGCCCGGGCTGACATGGCTAGTCGTAAACCTAAAGTGGCACAGACTTACAGGGACAGGCATCCATGACCCAGCATCGAACGTGTCGGTCATCAACGAGTGAATCCAGGTTGTAGCACTGGGCTAGCAGGACTCCGGTGAACCGGGCTGTAGCGGGCTAACAGGACTCCGGTATTCATCGCGTGACATTTCCCCGAAGGGACAGACACAGGAACGAAGAAGGACACATGCCAGCCAGCCTAAGTGTTCCGGAGCAGTAGCAAGCTACCATGGCTCGGTGGAAACACTAGGAGACATTTCCCGATAAGAGAGGCTACTAAAGATAAACAACTAGATAGTCAGATCCCACACATACCAAGCATTTCAATAACATACACACAATATGCTCGATATGTGCAACCACAACATGGCATCACAACATGACTCTACGACTCAAGTACTTTATTCAATAGGCTCCGAGGAGCGAGATATTACAAACAGGGGTCTCATGACCCAACAATCAGAGCATACAAATCAAAGCACAAGCGGAAGCTATCATGTCTGGGTACAGACATCTATAACTGAAAAAGGCTGAGAAGCCTGACTATCTACCAGATCCTGCCGGGGCACAAGATCGTAGCTGAGGTAACAAGCTAAAGGTCGAAGTCCACGTGGAACTACTAGTGAGACTGAAGTCTCTCTGCAAAAACATAAATTAAGCAACGTGAGTACAAATGTACCCAGCAAGACTTACATCAGATCTATCTACATATGCATCATTATCAACAAAGGGGGTGGTGGGGTTTAACTGCAGCAAGCCAGCTTTGACTCGGTGGCTATCCTAAACTACGACTGCAAGCGACTCTTTTGAGGTGGCGCACACGAGTCCACATATTCACCATATCAATACACCACTATGGATCCGCTCCCGTCTCCCTGCGAGAAGGCCATCCATAGCACTCACGCTTATCTTGCGTATTTTAGAGTATCCACTTTCACTTGTCTATGAACTGATATAAGCAACCCAGAAGTCCTTTTCCACGGACACGGCTATTCGAATAGATCATATTAACCCTGCAGGGGTGTACTTCTTCACACACGCTCTCACCACTTACCGCCGTTTACACGACATGTACTCGGCAACCTTCAAGCGGAAGCCCAACGTGGGTGTCGGCCACGGCCTACCTAAACACTCAAGTCTCTAGTCCAGGTTTATCGCCTATTCGGGTTCCATCCATGAGGAGATCCGGCCGGAGTTTCGCTCACAGCCCCAAACGATGTGAACAGGGTTCCCGAGACACCAAACGGGCGCCCGGTACACCGTGCCACGTGCCTACCGCATCACAGCCCACCCCTACGGTCAGCGCTGCCCACGGCCTCCAGCATACTACAAACACCAGAAACTACTTGCAACTCCTGGACAGAGGACAAGGGTGGTCAAGAAGCCGAGAGGGTCCATTGGTTTCGGGCCCAATGCGTGGTAGTAGCTGAATCATGGATCACAAACACAGAACTCAGTTCCTGAGGACGGCTGCAATGAGACAACCCACCATGTACTCCTACATGGCCTCTCACCGCTACCTTTACCAAATCGTCTTCACACACTTAGCTCACACACAGTAGGACATGTTCACACGCCTCTGATTCATCCCCGATGAATCAGACCTGACTCAACTCTAAGCAGTAGCAGGCATGACAAACAAACATGAAGGAGTAGGCACAACAGGGCTCAAACAACTCCTACTCATGCTAGTGGGTTTCATCTAATTACTGTGGAATGACAGGTCATGCAGAGGATAAAGGGGTTCAGCTACCGCAGCAAGTAACAGATGAATCGATGTTGTCCTAATGCAGTAAAAGAGAGCAGGAGCGAGAGAGTGGGATTTTATCGGAATGAACAAGGGGGTTTTGCTTGCCTGGCACTTCTGAAGATAACATTGAGTCTTCATTAGTGTCAACGATCACATCATCGGTATCACGTCTATCGAGAGGGGACAAATACCGGCAACACAGAAGGGAACACAATCAATGCAATGCACAATATGATGCATGATCATGACATGGCAAAATGAATGCGTTTTGGGCTAATGCAACTAGCAACAGATTAAATAAAGTTGGTTTGAATATAATATTCAAATTCAAACTCCATATGTGATTATTCAAATGCCATTTAATTGATTTGTGCTAAACAGCAGCTATAAGTTGTTCTAACATGCATGAAAATGGTACAGATGGATTCCTTGAATTTTTCTGATAATTTTTCATATATAATTTATTTAATTTGGAGTTACGGTTAATTTTCTATGATTTATTGAAGTTTTAGGCATTTTCTGGAATTTCCTGAATAATATAAAATAAACTAAATTCCAGAAAATGAATATTGCGTCAGCATGACCTCATAGTGACGTCAGCAGGTCAACGGGCGTCGTCCAGGTCAAACTGACCTGTGGGCCCTACGTGTCAGTGTCTGGACTAATTAACCTAATTAAAATTAACCCTAACTAACTTAGTTAGCCGGGCGGGGCCCGCATGTCAGTGAGTCAGTGGCTTAACTAAATTCGTTATTAAATTAACCAAAAGTTAGCAGGGGACGGGCCCACACGTCGGTGACCCAGGGGGGTCAAATCCCTGGTCAACCGGGCTAATCCACCGGCGTCTAACCGCCGGCAACGACCAGACGCGGCGGTGGCTCGCCGGAATGGCTGCTCCGGCGCCCATTCGACGCGCGGAGGGGTTCTACAGGGAGCTCGAGCTCGTGCGCATCCAATGGAGCAAACCCGAGGAGCTGGGATGGCCTGAGTCGACGGCGGCGAGCTCCAAGGCGACGGCCGGAGTTCGGGCACCTGCGGGTTTGGCGTTGTGGTGCTCGGGAGGGGAAGCTGGTTGGTGTGTTGGGCTCCTGGGGGCTTTATGAGCACGGTGAAGCACTCCGTCGTGGTCATGCGCGGCTATGGCCACGGCTGCGCCATGGCCGGCGGCGAGAAGCTCTCGGCCGCGACGGCATCGGTGTTAGAGGAAGAGATCGGGCCAGGGAAGAGGGGGAAACAGCACAGGAGCTCACAGCGGGTGCAGCGGTGGCCTCGGCGAGCTCGGGGAGGCACCGGAGCGAGCGAAGCATCGAGGGGGATCTCCGGCGGCCGAGGTCGGAAACGGCGGCACTGGCAAGGCTTCAGGGCGTCCGGCGTTGCGTAGCTCAGCGAGGAGGTCGAGGACGATGCGTCAGAGCTTATGGAACTGGCGGAGGGGCGAGGGAGGGCTGGTGGCTGCGGCTATAGCGAACGGCGGCGACGGTCGCTCTCGGGTGCGTGCGAGAGAAAGAATAGAGGAGGAGATGGGGACGAGGGAGTGAGCGGGAGGGTTCCAGGGGTCGAGGCGGCGCCGAGGAGAAGGCGCGAGGCGTCATGGTGGCCTCAGGCGAAGCAGACGAGCAGGGTGGTGGCGTGGCGAGCTCGGGCGCGTGCGCCGAGTCTCTCCTCTGCCTACTGGCGCGAGGAGGAAGGCGACAGGGAGGAGGAGGTGGGCTGGGCCGCACAGTGCTGGACCAGCACAGGAGCTGGGCCGGCTCTGGTGGGCTGCACGGGTAAGGCCAGATAGGCTTTGCTCTTTTTATTTCTTTTTCTTCTGTTTTGTTTTTATTTAATCTTTTGCCACTGTTTTGAAATAAGACAAATTCAAAGACAGTGACAAAATTCCCCTGAACATTTTATTTAGCACAATGGAATTATACCAAAGCACATAAAAATGTTTCAGTTATTTGAACATATATTCAGTAATATTTGGATATAAGTTCAAATTCAAAATAGTATTGATTTAAATTCAAAGTCTCAAAATAAATCCTTTTAAAATGTTCAATATTTTTGGTTTGGATCAAAACCCTTGCCAAAAATATTAAACATCTAAGAAGAACATTTTGGAACAATGAATGAGATTTTAGGGTTTTTGCCCTTCTTTTATTTAGGGTTTTTGAGGCTTCTGAATTCCTCAGTTCAAGTTTTAAAAATTTACACATGATGCACAGATGGAAGCAAGCACAGGACAGGCCAGAGCTAGGGATGTGACATGGGTGCTGTAGAGATAGCCTCGTGCATCGCAGGTTGGCATTGCAGGTTTATAATCTCGGGTTGTAACTTGTAAGCCAGCATCAGTTGTAGAGCAGGTGTGTCAAAAGAAAAACTCTTTCCTTTATTTATTTTTGAACCGAAAACCGTAGAACAATTGTTCTATGGTATATTTTCATTAAAATAAAATAAAAGTATGTTACGAGGGGATCAAAAGATCCCTAAATACAAGGAAAACTTTGTCAATTCCTGCTCTTGGAAGCATTAGAGCTGATTTAAAACATGTTATCTAGCCACTGTTTGAAGCTTTGAAAGTGCTTCGCCTTTAGCTTGTGCTGTAGGAGCTTCTGATCTTGCTTGAGGTGAAAACGCCAAAAATGTACCGTATGTGGCAGACCTCTGAAAACTTTCCCATTTCTCTTATTCCAAGTATTCCAGCATCCAAGAATAACTATTTCTGTGGCAAATTGTTGTGGAAGTTTTTCTATCGCCAGTAGTGTTTCCTCGTATATTGAAGTACCTCTTGCCTTATGGGAATTAGAGTGTTCCAACAATCCTGTGCAAAATTACAGTCCCAAAGCAGGTGAAGGGTTGTCTCTTCAGCATTCTGATTGTAGTTTCGGCAGTGAGGATTGTTCAGTTGCATGCCTTTTCTCTGTAGGAGTGATCTGGTGTTGATTCTACTGTGGGCTACTAACCAGAAAAATATCTTATGTCTGAGTCTGCTAGAGCTCTTTCAAGTCAACTTGAAGATAGGGTGTACCTCCTCATTACCCATTAGGTGTTTGCACATGTGCATTGAAGAGTATTTATTTTGAAGGCCATTGCAAGTCCATTTATCCTTCCCATATCTGTCCGGAGAGGGGATAATATCCCCCAAGTTGAATGAATTGATTGTAGGCTGTGTTGGATAAAGGAGTGTGGAACTGTTCAATCCAGCTTCCAGAGTCACAAAATTCTTGGACAGACAAGGAGCCCCTAATAGCAAAAGAGTGCAGCTCTCGGAAATTTTGTTCCAATATATCTCCTTCCTCTTTCCTTTATTTTGGTTCTACCGGCCTTTTGTTATCCTCAAGAAAATGATTTGTGCTCCATATATCGATATGAATCCTATGGGATATGATGGTATTTCATATTCAGTACAAATATAATAGTCGAAGCATTGCAATGCAGGTGAGGGTGGTACATCTAATAGTGCTTTTTTTGTGTGTGTTAGTGTTGCCTGTGTGCATCCTAACTATGCAGAGGCCAGATATGTACTCATGCTTGTATCCACTTGGTGCTTCATTTTTAAGTTATAAAATTCATCCGTTGTTGAAAAAAGAATCAAAGCTCACTCAAAGTGATGCTACGGATTGGCCCACTTTCCAGTATCTGCATATGGCTCTTTCTGTATAATGTGTCCTCGTGGCGATTGATGGGCGCATCCATATCCCGTTTGAGAGCTCCTATGCAACGCTTTAGGCGCCAAAAAGGATAGCTGGCGCTTGCTAGCTTTCTTCACAGGCCGCAGCCCAATAAGGCCACCTCCCTCTCGCGCCTGCTCGGTTTATGAAGTTTGCTGGTTTTCTTTCGTTATTACTTATAGTACGACCTTTCCCTAAAAGAAACTTACAGTATGATCTAGTGTACTACTTCGTGTGTCCCGACTGCGACTAGCAAGTCGGGACGGAGGGAGAACTTGCCTCAAAAAGAAAATAAAAACTACAGTCCTACATGGCCAGCGGTTTTTATCTACTATACCACATGGCCAGCGGTTTTCAAAATATATGAATAAAACTTCATGAATCGAGAAAAAGTTTATGGTTTGAAAAAAGTCATTTTTAGTTTTTTTTTAATTTAAAAGAAATCATGAAATTTTAATATATAATCATGAATTTCAAATAAGTTCATGACATTTAAAAAAGTTCGTAAATACTGAAAAATTCATAGATTTTGAAACAATGTAAGCGGATTCGGAAGAAGTTCACTAATTTAATAAAGTGCTAGATTTGAAAATAGTTCATGAATTTCGGAAAAGAAGTTCATGAATTCAAAAAAAATCATGAGTCTGAAAAAACTTCACCAATTTTTAATAAGTGTGTGGACTTCAAAATGTTAACAATATTTGAAAATTAGTTTACGAATTTTACAAGATTTCAATTTTTTTTTGGAAAACTTCATGAAAATTGGAAAATTTTCATATTTTTTAGATAAAATCACAAATTTGAAAAAACTTCACGGGTTTTTAGAAACTTCATAAAAACTAAAATGAATTTGTGAATTTGAAAAACATTCACGCATTTGACAAAAGTTCACGAATTTGAAAAAGCTCACGAATTGAAGAAATAGTTTATGATTGAAAAAAAGTTCACAGATTTTGAAAATGGGAAATAAAGAAAAAGGAAAAAAAGGAAGAAAAACTGGCCGAAACAAAACCGAAAAACATGTGTCTTCTAGGCGCAAAACATGAAACAAAAGAAGTATTATTAGGCACAATAGGTGAGTCGTCTGTGTCAGTTACTATGTTCGGAAGGAAACCTTGAGGTTCCTCCTTTGAATCTCACTACCTGCAACATTTTTGTACATTCAATAAAATGGGCCAAGCCCAGGATGCAAGGGGGTGTGCATCGGTTTGTTGAGTTGCCTTTAGGCGTCGGGGTCTCGTTTGTAGGGAGACCGTGAGATGGGCCGGCCTACGCGCGTGCGATGCCAGAACCCCCCTTGTCTTTTCTTTTTCTTTTTAACTCTTATACTCCCAAATGTTCTAAAAATATATTTAAAAAATAATGCGTCAAAAATTGAAAAATGTAAATCAAACATGGGAAATGATTAGCTTCAACCGACTGATCTTTCATTGCCCATCCGCTTCCTCACGCTTGCGACGCGTGTCCTTATGGGACCAGTTCGTTCTTATCCTCACGCCAATGTCCACGCCTCTCATTCCTGAAGCTTCTCGGTGGGATCGTTTTCTTCTCCTTTCGTCCACCCCGTCTGCTTCCATCTCCCCCCACTCTCTCTCCTCGAGCCGGCGCTGCTCATCCATCTCTCTCATCTCCCCTCTCCTCCATACTATGCTGCTGCATCGGGGACAAGCCTCATGCATGGGAAATACCTCGTTGACCAGATCCATTGCATGCCTACTTCAAGGCTCCGGCGTTGTAGGCTAGGCCCCAGATGTTACATGCCTGTGTTACTCACCATCGAGATTTGGATGAAATTTACTACATGATACTACAAGTGCTTCAGGCGGAATTTTCGCAACAAAGGTCTTGTTGCAGGAATATGGAGAAGAGGTCGCAGATGATGTAATTTTTGGAACAAGGAATACATAGAAGTTTTTTTTTGCAACAATGGTCTTGTTGCAAGAGTGCATAGATGAGGCCGGAGATGTTGTTGCAATTTTTGCAACACGGATCTTGTTACAGGAATCTAGGAAAGATGCCGGAGATATTCTTGCAATTTTTGCAACAATGATCTTGTTGCAGGAATACGACAAAGGGAACAAGGATTACTTGCCCCCGCGTGCCGGCGGCAGCTGATTTTTTGTGGTGGTTGGGGGCGACATCATTCTGGGCGCAACTCTGTCGGGGACGGTGGACAAGGGAGTCTGTTTCTGAAACAGAACCGTTGTCGCGGAAATTAAAGAGGGATCAGCCGGCGCGAGGTGGTTACATCGAACGGCTGTCAGCGCTCTGATCCAACGGTTGTCCAACCGGCGGATCATTATAACATGTCCGCCGGCCGACGCCTAGCGTCGCCCATCAAACATTGGAAATATGTTAAATACGTGTAGAAACAAATGTTTATCATGTATACAAATAATATACAATGTGTATTTAAAAAGTTGATATGTATTAAAAAATGTCAAACGAGCATTTAAAAATGTTAATAAAGAATTTCAAAGACGTTAGTCAAGCATTTAAATAATTCTAAATGCATATAGAAAAAATGTTTGTCATGTAATGAAAATGTATTAAAAATAGTGTTTATGAGAAAATACTTTATCATGCACTAAAAATGTTAAATGTGTATAGAAAATGTTTCTGATGTACAATAAAAATGTTCAACCGACATGAAATAAAAGTAGACATAAAAAACCATATATTTTAAAAATGCTAACTATGTCTTTACAAAATGTTAAACATGTATATGAAAATGTACACTATGTGTGAAAAACATATTTATTGCCAATAAAAATGTTCACTAGTTACTTGAAAAATGTTTACCTTGTATTCAAAAAGTAAAACTTATATTTTCAAAACATACATCTTGTACCGAAAAATGTTCAACGTGTATCAACATAATGTTTCACGTCTACACTGAAAATTACATTGTGTACTGGAAAAAAGTAGATATGTGTTGAACAAAGAAATAACCAATAAAAAATTGAGGAAGAAACAAGGAAAACTAATGAAAACCGAAAAATAAGCAAAAGAACAGAAGAAAACCACTGAAAAAGAATGCAAACATCAAAACCAAAGAAAAAACCAAGAAAAAATGCGAAGGGAAAAACCAAAGGAGAATATATAATAAAAGGAAGTCCATGAAAACAGATAAAAAAACAGAGTAAACCGGAAGAAATTATAGAAAAGGAAAGAAACAAAAACAGTTAAACCCAAAAAAAAAGAACATAGAAAACAGCGAGAAAATAAACAAAACAGAAAAATACAACCATAGAAAACCTAACCAAAAACCAGTACAACGATTTCCCAAGCGAGCGAGGAAAAGAAACGAGCAAACCGCTAAATGAGTCGGCCCAGAAACAAAGCGCGAGGGAGTTTATTCAAGCGAGCAGAGCATATATCTCGCTATAACCAAGATATAGCTCTTGCGGCAATTGATGCCCTTTTTTCTTCGCTAGTGTGACCCCCACTGAATTATTATATTTTTTGAAATCATCCATGCAATGTCCCAAATATTGATCCATATGCTTACGTTTAATTCTATTGTTGCTCTCTTTAAATTTACTTCGACTTGGCAACTGTTGGGTATTTTTGTTACTATGATACTGCTTTGCCACATACATCACTTCTTTCAAACAAGCATTTGTTTCAGATGTGGTTGAATTGACAACATAATTGCCAACTGCTAAAGTTTTTAAATACTCTTTGGCTCTTTTGTGTCGAGTCAATAAATTTGTGTTGTGACCCCCTACGTTTGTGGATCATCATCTATACATTATTGCATCAATAACAAGTGAGCCACTCATGTTTTGTTGGAATTCCAAAATGCATAGTTTTGTATTTATTGACAAAATGATTGTGAAACTACTTAAAATGGGCTATTTCTTTATATTTTTACCCAGCTTAGTTTTTAAAGAAATACTTGTACTTATAGGATGGTGAGCATTTCCAAAATCTGGAGTTGCCCTAGCATCTTGAGCAATATTCCCTCCTTT
>NC_057812.1:570172099-570174881 GCF_018294505.1 Triticum aestivum
AAATATAAGAAATGCACCTTACATTTTGAAATTTTATCAAAAAACAAATACACCTTATATAAATGAACGGAGGGACTAGGTAACAAGGCAAAATGTGTTGTAACCCATCCAGTGTAAACTGAATTGCATGACACACATCTGGGACCAAAGTTCCTTTCTGTGTGCCACATCGAAGCATCACAAGTCAAATCAATATAGTGTATTACTCCAAGTAAAAAAATGAATTACTCACTAGGTTCTCCAGATTAAAGCTCCATGCTAAATCAAGCAAGCGAAAAGTGTGGAACCTAAGAACTTAAAGCGTGGAGGTCAAACAAGATGCCTAGATTGCTCGTCCTCTCTTAATTCCTTTTTTTTGCGTGAAATCTTCTGATCTATTCATAAATTGAAAAGGTAGTATAAAGAACACCGGAAGTAAAAAATACATCCAGGTCTGTAGATCGCCTAGCGACGACCACAATCACTGGAGCGAGCCGCGCCGCCGTCTTCACCCTCCCTCATTGGAGCCGGGTAAGCCTTGTTGTAGTAGACAGTCGGAAAGTTATTGTGCTAAGGCATCATATGACCAACACACCATAATAACAACCGCTGACGATGCAGAGAAGCGTAGATTGAAAGGATCTAACTTGTAGACACATGAATACAGATGAACGGAGACTGAATCCTGTGAGATCCGCCAGAAATAAACCTCCACGCGCCCTCCGGCGATGCTAGAAACACCACCAGAACTGAGACTATGCGAGGAGAATCTTATTCCATCTTCAGAGTGTTGTCACCATCTCGCCACTCTGAGCATGGCACAAACCCTAACAAAAACAAAAAAATCATGAAAAAAAACGAAGCCCTCCACCGGCAAGGCCAGGATCCACCGCGTCTCCATGACCCTAAGACCATAGGAGACGAGATAAGCGATGGTGGCACCAACGGGAGGCGGGAGAAACCCTAGCTAGAGGGTCCTCTTTCTTCCATCAATCCTCTCTTAATTCGATGGATTTTTTTGGTCTCACACATGATAAATCACCCCGTGATAAGGAAACCATCTTGCAGAAATTTGATTCGACGTTATAATGATAATTAAAGTTAATATTTATCCTGCCAGAGGGCAACATAAAAATTGGACATACTTTGTAAAGAAAAAAATACATGCTTAATAGATAAAAATTATAGTGAAAGTCCCTGGTTTGAAAAGAAAAGGCATGTTTAGGGCACATTTAGATGTGCCTTAGTATTGTACATTTAAACGACTCAATCAAACATAGAGAAGAACAAAAAATACCCACATGAATCTCCACCTAAAATCAATGACCTATGACTTATATGTGCAATGTAGGGCACATCCAGATGTGCTTTGCTTTAGCAAAACCATAAAAAAATCACATTAAAATGTATAGTAGAAAATATTAAAAAGTTAGTGCACAGATTACTTCTTGCTCCCCCACAAATGTTCTTGGGTAACAGGCCCCCGAGCCACAAGGCCCAGCAAGATCTGTGACTAACTTTTGCTCCCCCACAAATGAGCTTGGGTGACAGGCTAACGCGACAAAGCCCAGCCACAGTGTTGCAAGAGCTGTCCTTTTATTCCCGTGTATGCGAACTAAATAAGGCGAGGTGGGACTAAAAGTTGTGTCTGCCAACAAATTCAAGGTACTAACGGGCTAAACAAACAACAGCTTCTCCAAACTGAAAGCCCAAGTAAAGAATCTCGCGGCGTGACGGCCCAACGACGACGACGCGGTAAAACGGGGAGGCAAACGCCAAGAGAAGGCTTCCTCCCAAAGCCTTCCAAGCCAGACACACGGCCGCCGCAGCCGAGATGGCCGCCGGAGATGCCACCCACGCGCCGCCGGCCGCGGAGGCGCAGTCTCTGGTGGATTCGTTCTGCGCAGTCACCTCGGCGACCCCCGACGAGGCGACCTTCTTCCTCGAGGGCCACAACTGGGCCCTCGAGGCCGCCGTCCGCTCCTTCTACGACAACACGGAAGTCGACGCCGATGGCCCCGATCCGGCACCCCAGCCCCCGCCAGCCGGTTCGCCTCCGTGCTCCTCACCACGCGCCACGGCACCATCGACGACCTCCTTCACACCGGCGAGCTCGCGGTAAGCCTCGATTGCCTGATTTCTCCACTCTCTTAGGCTCGTTTCTTACTGTGATGTTTGTGTTCAGTTAGGCAAAATTGGGGATCGCAATCAACTTGACACTATCTTATCTCAGCTCAATTTAGTCCGGACCAATAACTTTTTATGTTAAAAAAATTAAGCAAGTTGGAACTGCGTAGAATCGATCAACCTGATCTATACTGGATTTAAGTGCTGAATTTTACTGGATTCAGTTGCCTTCATAGTTACACTTTGACTTCTCGGAAAAGAAAAAAAACACTTGCTCGGTGGTTTCTTGACAGGGTCCGTTGGCCTAGATGAGATTATCTAGAAATCCAATAATTGGGCTGGCTGACATCTATAATTAAGTGATCTCGAGTAGTATCATGTGAGAAACAGCAAAGCTAGTTAGGTGTGACGTGATTCACTCTGCTGGGTGCTGGCGATCAATCTGTCGCTGGGCCTGAAAATGGGACTTCATTGCTAATTGGGGCGCCATCGTTGTAAAGGTACAAGTAGGGCCATGAATCAGTGATAGTGCCTTATTGAGATCACAAACCAAAGGGGGTTGGAACAGTGTATATAAGGTGTAGAGCTCCTGTAGTTTTCAGATTTTGTCATAATCGCAAACAGTGACCTCTATACTGTATTAACAAATATAACATGATTACAATTCAAAAAAAAA
>NC_057812.1:570174963-570176280 GCF_018294505.1 Triticum aestivum
AAAAAAAAATCTAATATGGTTAGAAGTTCTGGTTTCAGGGGCACTTCAGCTATTTTGGAAGCACCACAGTATTTAGGCCAACATAAGCTGATATTCAGAAGAATCACACTTTATCTGAGATTATCTAGAAATCCAATAATTGGGCTGGCTGACATCTTTAATTAAGTGATCTGGAGTAGCATCATGTGAGAAACAGCAAAGCTAGCAAGGTGTGACGTGATTCACTCTGCTGGCCACTGATCTGTCGATGGGCCTGAAAATGGCACTTCATTCATTTCTGAATGCTAATTTGTGCGGCATCTTTCAAAGGTGTGAGTAGGGCCATGAATCAGTGATCTTATTGGAATCTCAAACCGAAGGGGGTTGGAACTGTGTATAGGAGGTGCAGAGGTCCTTTAGTTTCAGATCTTTTCATAGTCGCAAACAGCGACCTATGTGACATTAACAAATCTAGCAGATCATTACAAGTTCTAGTTTCAGTGTTACTTGCTTCGGCTATTTGGCAGCACTACTGTATAGGATAAGATGCTACTTAGGAGCAGCTAAACTCAAAACAGATATATGTGGTAAACTTACGGCATTTTGAACTGAAAAACGGTGAAAGAATTAAGAATTTTCGGACACATGTTACTTACATTGTCTCAGCTCTGCATACTTGGCAACATTTCCAAATACTGGTCCTAATGTATCTTCATGTTTAATTCTGCAGCTATGTTCAGTGGTGCTAATGTCCGGGCTCATCATAATCCTGAGCAGCGCCGCCAAGATCACTCACCAGGTGCAGGCCCTCATGGGCCAGACCACCAAGTGGCACGCCTGCTGCACCATCGAGCCGGTCCCGGACGACGAGATAGATCCGGGATCCAACCAGAACTCCATGCTGGAGGAGTACCCCGAGCCCGAGGACGAGAGCGACTGTGAGTCCAGCGAGGAGACCGGCGACGAGGACATGGTGGAGAACACCAAGTTCCTCCAGCCTCACATGCACGTGATCTCCTTCCAGAAGAGGCAGGCACTAGGTACGTATGATCATCGACAGTTATCATACATTTCGTCGAATCTTGGGGCTGATGGAAAACGCTGTTGCAGTGACCTTCCTGGAGAACAACAACGCCGGCATCACCGTCTTCGGGTTCACGCTGGACCGGTCGTACCTCCACACGATATTCATGCTCGAGTGGACGTTCTTCCTGTGGCTGCTGGGGAAAACAGTCGGCTTCTCGTGAAGACGAGGGACTGTATGCACCAAGGTTCTATTCTGTTCCATGTTTTTTTGCTGTTGTGCTCCGTTTGATCCTTGTGTGAAAAGAGAAGGAG
>NC_057812.1:570177984-570187178 GCF_018294505.1 Triticum aestivum
GGGAGCTCTGGGGATGACGCAGAGCGTCGCGCCAGATCCGACGCCGCACGCAAGCGGGGCGCACGGAGGTGGCTCAACCGCGGTAGCCGGTCGCCGCCAACGTTTGAACGCCGCGAGCTGGTCGAGTTCGAGCGCAAGCTTGCCCGCCGCCACCACGCCTCATTCGGCTCCTCTGCCGCAGAGAGCTTGTCCGCGGGCGCCTCGAGCTCGTGGCTCAGTCCGATGAAGAGAGAGCCGGAGGAACTCGGGCCGCTCGCCGTCAAGCTCGAGGCCGAGGCGCCGCCGCGTCGAGGAGTGATTGACCCCAAGGACTACCTCCCCCCGGGGCAGGAGGAGCACCTAGAGCGTGTCGTCATGGAGCGGTCGGCGAGGGAGCGGGAGGAGGGCGAAGTGCGCCGCCGACGCGAGCTCGAGTACGAGCAGATGTTCCCCAGACGGGTGTTGCGGCGTTGCAGGTCCGCCTCCATGAAGGTGGAGCAAGCCAAGTTCTTCATCGACCTCGACCCCTCCGACGAGGACTTAGCTCCTCCGGCTCCTTCGCCGTGCTGTCGCTGCCGCGAGCTCATCGATTTTTGGTATCTAGGCTCGGGCCCACAGATTCCCCCACTAGTATGATCAATGTAGATGAACTAATGTATGATCAATGTCGTTGCAAGTTTCTCTGGCGAATGCTTTTCTTAAAATTTTACAGTTTCATATACGAGGTCTGATCTGCAGCGCACGAATTCAATCCGCAAATCTCATCTGTCTGTAAACACAATTTGCGGGTCGGCATTATACGAGGTCTGCTAGAGATGCTCTTAGATGGGTGCTGTAGAGATAGCCTCGTGCATCGCAGGTTGGCATTGCAGGTTTATAATCTCGGGTTGTAACTTGTAAGCCAGCATCAGTTGTAGAGCAGGTGTGTCAAAAGAAAAACTCTTTCCTTTATTTATTTTTGAACCGAAAACCGTAGAACAATTGTTCTATGGTATATTTTCATTAAAATAAAATAAAAGTATGTTACGAGGGGATCAATACAAGGAAAACTTAGTCAATTCCTGCTCTTGGAAGCATTAGAGCTGATTTAAAACATGTTATCTAGCCACTGTTTGAAGCTTTGAAAGTGCTTCGCCTTTAGCTTGTGCTGTAGGAGCTTCTGATCTTGCTTGAGGTGAAAACGCCAAAAATGTACCGTATGTGGCAGACCTCTGAAAACTTTCCCATTTCTCTTATTCCAAGTATTCCAGCATCCAAGAATAACTATTTCTGTGGCAAATTGTTGTGGAAGTTTTTCTATCGCCAGTAGTGTTTCCTCGTATATTGAAGTACCTCTTGCCTTATGGGAATTAGAGTGTTCCAACAATCCTGTGCAAAATTACAGTCCCAAAGCAGGTGAAGGGCTGTCTCTTCAGCATTCTGATTGTAGTTTCGGCAGTGAGGATTGTTCAGTTGCATGCCTTTTCTCTGTAGGAGTGATCTGGTGTTGATTCTACTGTGGGCTACTAACCAGAAAAATATCTTATGTCTGAGTCTGCTAGAGCTCTTTCAAGTCAACTTGAAGATAGGGTGTACCTCCTCATTACCCATTAGGTGTTTGTACATGTGCATTGAAGAGTATTTATTTTGAAGGCCATTGCAAGTCCATTTATCCTTCCCATATCTGTCCGGAGAGGGGATAATATCCCCCAAGTTGAATGAATTGATTGTAGGCTGTGTTGGATAAAGGAGTGTGGAACTGTTCAATCCAGCTTCCAGAGTCACAAAATTCTTGGACAGACAAGGAGCCCCTAATAGCAAAAGAGTGCAGCTCTCGAAAATTTTGTTCCAATATATCTCCTTCCTCTTTCCTTTATTTTGGTTCTACCGGCCTTCTGTTATCCTCAAGAAAATGATTTGTACTCCATATATCGATATGAATCCTACGGGATATGATGGTATTTCATATTCAGTACAAATATAATAGTCAAAGCATTGCAATGCAGGTGAGGATGGTACATCTAATAGTGCTTTTTTTTGTGTGTTAGTATTGCCTGTGTGCATCCTAACTATGCAGAGGCCAGATATGTACTCATGCTTGTATCCACTTGGTGCTTCATTTTTAAGTTATAAAATTCATCCGTTGTTGAAAAAAGAATCAAAGCTCACTCAAAGTGATGCTACGGATTGGCCCACTTTCCAGTATCTGCATATGGCTCTTTCTGTATAATGTGTCCTCGTGGCGATTGATGGGCGCATCCATATCCCGTTTGAGAGCTCCTATGCAACGCTTTAGGCGCCAAAAAGGATAGCTGGCGCTTGCTAGCTTTCTTCACAGGCCGCAGCCCAATAAGGCCACCTCCCTCTCGCGCCTGCTCGGTTTATGAAGTTTGCTGGTTTTCTTTCGTTATTACTTATAGTACGACCTTTCCCTAAAAGAAACTTACAGTATGATCTAGTGTACTACTTCGTGTGTCCCGACTGCGACTAGCAAGTCGGGACGGAGGGAGAACTTGCCTCAAAAAGAAAATAAAAACTACAGTCCTACATGGCCAGCGGTTTTTATCTACTATACCACATGGCCAGCGGTTTTCAAAATATATGAATAAAACTTCATGAATCGAGAAAAAGTTTATGGTTTGAAAAAAGTCATTTTTAGTTTTTTTTTAATTTAAAAGAAATCATGAAATTTTCATATATAATCATGAATTTCAAATAAGTTCAAGACATTTAAAAAAGTTCGTAAATACTGAAAAATTCATAGATTTTGAAACAATGTAAGCGGATTCGGAAGAAGTTCACTAATTTAATAAAGTGCTAGATTTGAAAATAGTTCATGAATTTCGGAAAAGAAGTTCATGAATTCAAAAAAAATCATGAGTCTGAAAAAACTTCACCAATTTTTAATAAGTGTGTGGACTTCAAAATGTTAACAATATTTGAAAATTAGTTCACGAATTTTACAAGATTTCAATTTTTTTTTGGAAAACTTCATGAAAATTGGAAAATTTTCATATTTTTTAGATAAAATCACAAATTTGAAAAAACTTCACGGGTTTTTAGAAACTTCATAAAAACTAAAATGAATTTGTGAATTTGAAAAACATTCACGCATTTGACAAAAGTTCACGAATTTCAAAAAGCTCACGAATTGAAGAAATAGTTTATGATTGAAAAAAATTCACAGATTTTGAAAATGGGAAATAAAGAAAAAGGAAAAAAGGAAGAAAAACTGGCCGAAACAAAACCGAAAAACATGTGTCTTCTAGGCGCTAAACATGAAACAAAAGAAGTATTATTAGGCACAATAGGTGAGTCGTCTGTGTCAGTTACTATGTTCGGAAGGAAACCTTGAGGTTCCTCCTTTGAATCTCACTACCTGCAACATTTTTGTAGATTCAATAAAATGGGCCAAGCCCAGGATGCAAGGGGGTGTGCATCGGTTTGTTGAGTTGCCTTTAGGCGTCGGGGTATCATTTGTAGGGAGACCGTGAGATGGGCCGGCCTACGCGCGTGCGATGCCAGAACCCCCCTTGTCTTTTCTTTTTCTTTTTAACTCTTATACTCCCAAATATTCTAAAAATATATTTAAAAAATAATGCGTCAAAAATTGAAAAATGTAAATCAAACATGGGAAATGATTAGCTTCAACCGACTGATCTTTCATTGCCCATCCGCTTCCTCACGCTTGCGACGCGTGTCCTTATGGGACCAGTTCGTTCTTATCCTCACGCCAATGTCCACGCCTCTCATTCCTGAAGCTTCTCGGTGGGATCGTTTTCTTCTCCTTTCGTCCACCCCATCTGCTTCCATCTCCCCCCACTCTCTCTCCTTGAGCCGGCGCTGCTCATCCATCTCTCTCATCTCCCCTCTCCTCCATACTATGCTGCTGCATCGGGGACAAGCCTCATGCATGGGACATACCTTGTTGACCAGATCCATTGCATGCCTACTTTAAGGCTCCGACGTTGTAGGCTAGGCCCCAGATGTTACATGCCTGTGTTACTCACCGTCGAGATTTGGATGAAATTTACTACATGATACTACAAGTGCTTCAGGCGGAATTTTCGCAACAAAGGTCTTGTTGCAGGAATATGGAGAAGAGGTCGCAGATGATGTAATTTTTGGAACAAGGAATACATAGAAGTTTTTTTTTTGCAACAATGGTCTTGTTGCAAGAGTGCATAGATGAGGCCGGAGATGTTGTTGCAATTTTTGCAACACGGATCTTGTTACAGGAATCTAGGAAAGATGTCGGAGATATTCTTGCAATTTTTGCAACAATGATCTTGTTGCAGGAATACGACAAAGGGAACAAGGATTACTTGCCCCCGCGTGCCGGCGGCAGCTAATTTTTTGTGGTGGTTGGGGGCGACATCATTCTGGGCGCAACTCTGTCGGGGACGGTGGACAAGGGAGTCTGTTTCTGAAACAGAACCGTTGTCGCGGAAATTAAAGAGGGATCAGCCGGCGCGAGGTGGTTACATCGAACGGCTGTCAGCGCTCTGATCCAACGGTTGTCCAACCGGCGGATCATTATAACATGTCCGCCGGCCGACGCCTAGCGTCACCCATCAAACATTGGAAATATGTTAAATACGTGTAGAAACAAATGTTTATCATGTATACAAATATTATACAATGTGTATTTAAAAAGTTGATATGTATTAAAAAATGTCAAACGAGCATTTAAAAATGTTAATAAAGAATTTCAAAGACGTTAATCAAGCATTTAAATAATTCTAAATGCATATAGAAAAAATGTTTGTCATGTAATGAAAATGTATTAAAAATAGTGTTTATGAGAAAATACTTTATCATGCACTAAAAATGTTAAATGTGTATAGAAAATGTTTCTGATGTACAATAAAAATGTTCAACCGACATGAAATAAAAGTAGACATAAAAAACCATATATTTTAAAAATGCTAACTATGTCTTTACAAAATGTTAAACATGTATATGAAAATGTACACTATGTGTGAAAAACATATTTATTGCCAATAAAAATGTTCACTAGTTACTTGAAAAATGTTTACCTTGTATTCAAAAAGTAAAACTTATATTTTCAAAACATACATCTTGTACTGAAAAATGTTCAACGTGTATCAACTTAATGTTTCACGTCTACACTGAAAATTACATTGTGTACTGGAAAAAAGTAGATATGTGTTGAACAAAGAAATAACCAATAAAAAATTGAGGAAGAAACAAGGAAAACTAATGAAAACCGAAAAATAAGCAAAAGAACAGAAGAAAACCACTGAAATAGAATGCAAACATCAAAACCAAAGAAAAAACCAAGAAAAAATGCGAAGGGAAAAACCAAAGGAGAATATATAATAAAAGGAAGTCCATGAAAACAGATAAAAAAACAGAGTAAACTGGAAGAAATTATAGAAAAGGAAAGAAACAAAAACAGTTAAACCCAAAAAAAAAGAACATAGAAAACAGCGAGAAAATAAACAAAACAGAAAAATACAACCATAGAAAACCTAACCAAAAACCAGTACAACGATCTCCCAAGCGAGCGAGGAAAAGAAACGAGCAAACCGCTAAATGAGTCGGCCCAGAAACAAAGCGCGAGGGAGTTTATTCAAGCGAGCAGAGCATATATCTCGCTATAACCAAGATATAGCTCTTGCGGCAATTGATGCCCTTTTTTCTTCGCTAGTGTGACCCCCACTGAATTATTATATTTTTTGAAATCATCCATGCAATGTCCCAAATATTGATCCATATGCTTACGTTTAATTCTATTGTTGCTCTCTTTAAATTTACTTCGACTTGGCAACTGTTGGGTATTTTTGTTACTATGATACTGCTTTGCCACATACATCACTTCTTTCAAACAAGCATTTGTTTCAGATGTGGTTGAATTGACAACATAATTGCCAACTGCTAAAGTTTTTAAATACTCTTTGGCTCTTTTGTGTCGAGTCAATAAATTTGTGTTGTGACCCCCTACGTTTGTGGATCATCATCTATACATTATTGCATCAATAACAAGTGAGCCACTCATGTTTTGTTGGAATTCCAAAATGCATAGTTTTGTATTTATTGACAAAATGATTGTGAAACTACTTAAAATGGGCTATTTCTTTATATTTTTACCCAGCTTAGTTTTTAAAGAAATACTTGTACTTATAGGATGGTGAGCATTTCCAAAATCTGGAGTTGCCCTAGCATCTTGAGCAATATTCCCTCCTTTCCTTTATGTAACGTGTATTATTTTCAGGACGGTGACCAAGGCACATAATTATAGACTAGTTAGGACGAAATTATCCTTGACAAATTTGTTGATTAGTGCCAAGTAAATCAGTTAGTACAGGAAAGTAACAGATACATGCAATCGATAAAAAGATACTTTTCTTCTTCTGTTACAAGGGGAGATATAGGCAATCAGAAAGTAGATACTTACCTTTTCTGGAGGACTAACAAGGGAATTATAAGGAAATATAAGAAATGCACCTTACATTTTGAAATTTTATCAAAAAACAAATACACCTTATATAAATGAACGGAGGGACTAGGTAACAAGGCAAAATGTGTTGTAACCCATCCAGTGTAAACTGAATTGCATGACACACATCTCGGACCAAAGTTCCTTTCTGTGTGCCACATCGAAGCATCACAAGTCAAATCAATATAGTGTATTACTCCAAGTAAAAAAATGAATTACTCACTAGGTTCTCCAGATTAAAGCTCCATGCTAAATCAAGCAAGCGAAAAGTGTGGAACCTAAGAACTTAAAGCGTGGAGGTCAAACAAGATGCCTAGATTGCTCGTCCTCTCTTAATTCCTTTTTTTGCGTGAAATCTTCTGATCTATTCATAAATTGAAAAGGTAGTATAAAGAACACCGGAAGTAAAAAATACATCCAGGTCTGTAGATCGCCTAGCGACGACCACAATCACTGGAGCGAGCCGCGCCGCCGTCTTCACCCTCCCTCATTGGAGCCGGGTAAGCCTTGTTGTAGTAGACAGTCGGAAAGTTGTTGTGCTAAGGCATCATATGACCAACACACCATAATAACAACCGCTGACGATGCAGAGAAACGTAGATTGAAAGGATCTAACTTGTAGACACATGAATACAGATGAACGGAGACTGAATCCTGTGAGATCCGCCAGAAATAAACCTCCACGCGCCCTCCGGCGATGCTAGAAACACCACCAGAACTGGGACTATGCGAGGAGAATCTTATTCCATCTTCAGAGTGTTGTCACCATCTCGCCACTCTGAGCACGGCACAAACCCTAACAAAAACAAAAAAATCATGAAAAAAAACGAAGCCCTCCACCGGCAAGGCCAGGATCCACCGCGTCTCCATGACCCTAAGACCATAGGAGACGAGATAAGCGATGGTGGCACCAACGGGAGGCGGGAGAAACCCTAGCTAGAGGGTCCTCTTTCTTCCATCAATCCTCTCTTAATTCGATGGATTTTTTTGGTCTCACACATGATAAATCACCCCGTGATAAGGAAACCATCTTGCAGAAATTTGATTCGACGTTATAATGATAATTAAAGTTAATATTTATCCTGCCAGAGGGCAACATAAAAATTGGACATACTTTGTAAAGAAAAAAAATACATGCTTAATAGATAAAAATTATAGTGAAAGTCCCTGGTTTGAAAAGAAAAGGCATGTTTAGGGCACATTTAGATGTGCCTTAGTATTGTACATTTAAACGACTCAATCAAACATAAAGAAGAACAAAAAATACCCAGATGAATCTCCACCTAAAATCAATGACCTATGACTTATATGTGCAATGTAGGGCACATCCAGATGTGCTTTGCTTTAGCAAAACCATAAAAAAATCACATTAAAATGTATAGTAGAAAATATTAAAAAGTTAGTGCACAGATTACTTCTTGCTCCCCCACAAATGTTCTTGGGTAACAGGCCCCCGAGCCACAAGGCCCAGCAAGATCTGTGACTAACTTTTGCTCCCCCACAAATGAGCTTGGGTGACAGGCTAACGCGACAAAGCCCAGCCACAGTGTTGCAAGAGCTGTCCTTTTATTCCCGTGTATGCGAACTAAATAAGGCGAGGTGGGACTAAAAGTTGTGTCTGCCAACAAATTCAAGGTACTAACGGGCTAAACAAACAACAGCTTCTCCAAACTGAAAGCCCAAGTAAAGAATCTCGCGGCGTGACGGCCCAACGACGACGACGCGGTAAAACGGGGAGGCAAACGCCAAGAGAAGGCTTCCTCCCAAAGCCTTCCAAGCCAGACACACGGCCGCCGCAGCCGAGATGGCCGCCGGAGATGCCACCCACGCGCCGCCGGCCGCGGAGGCGCAGTCTCTGGTGGATTCGTTCTGCGCAGTCACCTCGGCGACCCCCGACGAGGCGACCTTCTTCCTCGAGGGCCACAACTGGGCCCTCGAGGCCGCCGTCCGCTCCTTCTACGACAACACGGAAGTCGACGCCGATGGCCCCGATCCGGCACCCCAGCCCCCGCCAGCCGGTTCGCCTCCGTGCTCCTCACCACGCGCCACGGCACCATCGACGACCTCCTTCACACCGGCGAGCTCGCGGTAAGCCTCGATTGCCTGATTTCTCCACTCTCTTAGGCTCGTTTCTTACTGTGATGTTTGTGTTCAGTTAGGCAAAATTGGGGATCGCAATCAACTTGACACTATCTTATCTCAGCTCAATTTAGTCCGGACCAATAACTTTTTATGTTAAAAAAATTAAGCAAGTTGGAACTGCGTAGAATCGATCAACCTGATCTATACTGGATTTAAGTGCTGAATTTTACTGGATTCAGTTGCCTTCATAGTTACACTTTGACTTCTCGGAAAAGAAAAAAAACACTTGCTCGGTGGTTTCTTGACAGGGTCCGTTGGCCTAGATGAGATTATCTAGAAATCCAATAATTGGGCTGGCTGACATCTATAATTAAGTGATCTCGAGTAGTATCATGTGAGAAACAGCAAAGCTAGTTAGGTGTGACGTGATTCACTCTGCTGGGTGCTGGCGATCAATCTGTCGCTGGGCCTGAAAATGGGACTTCATTGCTAATTGGGGCGCCATCGTTGTAAAGGTACAAGTAGGGCCATGAATCAGTGATAGTGCCTTATTGAGATCACAAACCAAAGGGGGTTGGAACAGTGTATATAAGGTGTAGAGCTCCTGTAGTTTTCAGATTTTGTCATAATCGCAAACAGTGACCTCTATACTGTATTAACAAATATAACATGATTACAATTCAAAAAAAAA
>NC_057812.1:570187544-570209680 GCF_018294505.1 Triticum aestivum
AAAAAAAAATCTAATATGGTTAGAAGTTCTGGTTTCAGGGGCACTTCAGCTATTTTGGAAGCACCACAGTATTTAGGCCAACATAAGCTGATATTCAGAAGAATCACACTTTATCTGAGATTATCTAGAAATCCAATAATTGGGCTGGCTGACATCTTTAATTAAGTGATCTGGAGTAGCATCATGTGAGAAACAGCAAAGCTAGCAAGGTGTGACGTGATTCACTCTGCTGGCCACTGATCTGTCGATGGGCCTGAAAATGGCACTTCATTCATTTCTGAATGCTAATTTGTGCGGCATCTTTCAAAGGTGTGAGTAGGGCCATGAATCAGTGATCTTATTGGAATCTCAAACCGAAGGGGGTTGGAACTGTGTATAGGAGGTGCAGAGGTCCTTTAGTTTCAGATCTTTTCATAGTCGCAAACAGCGACCTATGTGACATTAACAAATCTAGCAGATCATTACAAGTTCTAGTTTCAGTGTTACTTGCTTCGGCTATTTGGCAGCACTACTGTATAGGATAAGATGCTACTTAGGAGCAGCTAAACTCAAAACAGATATATGTGGTAAACTTACGGCATTTTGAACTGAAAAACGGTGAAAGAATTAAGAATTTTCGGACACATGTTACTTACATTGTCTCAGCTCTGCATACTTGGCAACATTTCCAAATACTGGTCCTAATGTATCTTCATGTTTAATTCTGCAGCTATGTTCAGTGGTGCTAATGTCCGGGCTCATCATAATCCTGAGCAGCGCCGCCAAGATCACTCACCAGGTGCAGGCCCTCATGGGCCAGACCACCAAGTGGCACGCCTGCTGCACCATCGAGCCGGTCCCGGACGACGAGATAGATCCGGGATCCAACCAGAACTCCATGCTGGAGGAGTACCCCGAGCCCGAGGACGAGAGCGACTGTGAGTCCAGCGAGGAGACCGGCGACGAGGACATGGTGGAGAACACCAAGTTCCTCCAGCCTCACATGCACGTGATCTCCTTCCAGAAGAGGCAGGCACTAGGTACGTATGATCATCGACAGTTATCATACATTTCGTCGAATCTTGGGGCTGATGGAAAACGCTGTTGCAGTGACCTTCCTGGAGAACAACAACGCCGGCATCACCGTCTTCGGGTTCACGCTGGACCGGTCGTACCTCCACACGATATTCATGCTCGAGTGGACGTTCTTCCTGTGGCTGCTGGGGAAAACAGTCGGCTTCTCGTGAAGACGAGGGACTGTATGCACCAAGGTTCTATTCTGTTCCATGTTTTTTTGCTGTTGTGCTCCGTTTGATCCTTGTGTGAAAAGAGAAGGAGTAGGGTTTTTTGTGTGCGCGTGCGGGTGGCACGTGAGTGGTGTGCACTTGTTCGTGTGTGTATGCTAGCAGCGATTTGGTATGCTGATGATCCTGTAAATTATCATGGGTTGATTGCATGTGGATGTAAGGTCTATGTACAGTGATTAGAGCATCTCTATCTAGCAGACCTCGTAAAAGGGCCGAACCCGTATAATTCCGGCGAGTATACGAGTTCTGCTCGTTTTTCTAGCCAGAGTAGACACCGTATCCGTGGCCTGGCCCGTATGGCCCGCAAAAAGTCTCTCCCCACCGCTATATATGCGGTTTCACTGCTCGGATACGGGTCAAACCTCGTAAAAGGGCCGAACCCGTATAATTCCGGCGAGTATACGGGTTCGGCCTGTTTTTCTGGCCAGAGTAGACACCGTATCCGCAGCCCGGCCCTAAAAAATTTACTGTGGCCCGCAAAAAGTCTCTCCCCACCACTATATATGCCCCATTGCTATATATGTGGTTTCACCGCTCGGATACAGGTCAAACCCTATCCGCCTTCGCCGCCGCTCCGCTGCGATTCCCCTCCTCCGCGCAATTTCTCGCCGCAGGCGAGCCTGAAAAAGCCATGGATTGCTACGGGAGCTCTGGGGATGACGCAGAGCGTCGCGCCAGATCCGACGCCGCACGCAAGCGGGGTGTACGGAGGTGGCTCAACCGCGGTAGCCGGTCGCCGCCAACGTTTGAACGCCGCGAGCTGGTCGAGTTCGAGCGCAAGCTTGCCCGCCGCCACCACGCCTCATTCGGCTCCTCTGCCGTAGAGAGCTTGTCCGCGGGCGCCTCGAGCTCGTGGCTCAGTCCGATGAAGAGAGAGCCGGAGGAACTCGGGCCGCTCGCCGTCAAGCTCGAGGCCGAGGCGCCGCCGCGTCGAGGAGTGATTGACCCCAAGGACTACCTCCCCCCGGGGCAGGAGGAGCACCTAGAGCGTGTCGTCATGGAGCGGTCGGCGAGGGAGCGGGAGGAGGGCGAAGTGCGCCGCCGACGCGAGCTCGAGTACGAGCAGATGTTCCCCAGACGGGTGTTGCGGCGTTGCAGGTCCGCCTCCATGAAGGTGGAGCAAGCCAAGTTCTTCATCGACCTCGACCCCTCCGACGAGGACTTAGCTCCTCCGGCTCCTCCGCCGTGCCGTCGCTGCCGCGAGCTCATCGATTTTTGGTATCTCGGCTCGGGCCCACAGATTCCCCCACTAGTATGATCAATGTAGATGAACTAATGTATGATTAATGTCGTTGCAAGTTTCTCTGGCGAATGCTTTTCTTAAAATTTTACAGTTTCATATACGAGGTCTGATCTGCAGCGCACGAATTCAATCCGCAAATCTCATCTGTCTGTAAACACAATTTGCGGGTCGGCATTATACGAGGTCTGCTAGAGATGCTCTTAGATGGGTGCTGTAGAGATAGCCTCGTGCATCGCAGGTTGGCATTGCAGGTTTATAATCTCGGGTTGTAACTTGTAAGCCAGCATCAGTTGTAGAGCAGGTGTGTCAAAAGAAAAACTCTTTCCTTTATTTATTTTTGAACCGAAAACCGTAGAACAATTGTTCTATGGTATATTTTCATTAAAATAAAATAAAAGTATGTTACGAGGGGATCAAAAGATCCCTAAATACAAGGAAAACTTAGTCAATTCCTGCTCTTGGAAGCATTAGAGCTGATTTAAAACATGTTATCTAGCCACTGTTTGAAGCTTTGAAAGTGCTTCGCCTTTAGCTTGTGCTGTAGGAGCTTCTGATCTTGCTTGAGGTGAAAACGCCAAAAATGTACCGTATGTGGCAGACCTCTGAAAACTTTCCCATTTCTCTTATTCCAAGTATTCCAGCATCCAAGAATAACTATTTCTGTGGCAAATTGTTGTGGAAGTTTTTCTATCGCCAGTAGTGTTTCCTCGTATATTGAAGTACCTCTTGCCTTATGGGAATTAGAGTGTTCCAACAATCCTGTGCAAAATTACAGTCCCAAAGCAGGTGAAGGGCTGTCTCTTCAGCATTCTGATTGTAGTTTCGGCAGTGAGGATTGTTCAGTTGCATGCCTTTTCTCTGTAGGAGTGATCTGGTGTTGATTCTACTGTGGGCTACTAACCAGAAAAATATCTTATGTCTGAGTCTGCTAGAGCTCTTTCAAGTCAACTTGAAGATAGGGTGTACCTCCTCATTACCCATTAGGTGTTTGTACATGTGCATTGAAGAGTATTTATTTTGAAGGCCATTGCAAGTCCATTTATCCTTCCCATATCTGTCCGGAGAGGGGATAATATCCCCCAAGTTGAATGAATTGATTGTAGGCTGTGTTGGATAAAGGAGTGTGGAACTGTTCAATCCAGCTTCCAAAGTCACAAAATTCTTGGATAGACAAGGAGCCCCTAATAGCAAAAGAGTGCAGCTCTCGGAAATTTTGTTCCAATATATCTCCTTCCTCTTTCCTTTATTTTGGTTCTACCGGCCTTCTGTTATCCTCAAGAAAATGATTTGTGCTCCATATATCGATATGAATCCTATGGGATATGATGGTATTTCATATTCAGTACAAATATAATAGTCGAAGCATTGCAATGCAGGTGAGGGTGGTACATCTAATAGTGCTTTTTTTGTGTGTGTTAGTGTTGCCTGTGTGCATCCTAACTATGCAGAGGCCAGATATGTACTCATGCTTGTATCCACTTGGTGCTTCATTTTTAAGTTATAAAATTCATCCGTTGTTGAAAAAAGAATCAAAGCTCACTCAAAGTGATGCTACGGATTGGCCCACTTTCCAGTATCTGCATATGGCTCTTTCTATATAATGTGTCCTCGTGGCGATTGATGGGCGCATCCATATCCGTTTGAGAGCTCCTATGCAACGCTTTAGGCGCCAAAAAGGATAGCTGGCGCTTGCTAGCTTTCTTCACAGGCCGCAGCCCAATAAGGCCACCTCCCTCTCGCGCCTGCTCGGTTTATGAAGTTTGCTGGTTTTCTTTCGTTATTACTTATAGTACGACCTTTCCCTAAAAGAAACTTACAGTATGATCTAGTGTACTACTTCGTGTGTCCCGACTGCGACTAGCAAGTCGGGACGGAGGGAGAACTTGCCTCAAAAAGAAAATAAAAACTACAGTCCTACATGGCCAGCGGTTTTTATCTACTATACCACATGGCCAGCGGTTTTCAAAATATATGAATAAAACTTCATGAATCGAGAAAAAGTTTATGGTTTGAAAAAAGTCATTTTTAGTTTTTTTTTAATTTAAAAGAAATCATGAAATTTTTAATATATAATCATGAATTTCAAATAAGTTCATGACATTTAAAAAAGTTCGTAAATACTGAAAAATTCATAGATTTTGAAACAATGTAAGCGGATTCGGAAGAAGTTCACTAATTTAATAAAGTGCTAGATTTGAAAATAGTTCATGAATTTCGGAAAAGAAGTTCATGAATTCAAAAAAAATCATGAGTCTGAAAAAACTTCACCAATTTTTAATAAGTGTGTGGACTTCAAAATGTTAACAATATTTGAAAATTAGTTCACGAATTTTACAAGATTTCAATTTTTTTTTGGAAAACTTCATGAAAATTGGAAAATTTTCATATTTTTTAGATAAAATCACAAATTTGAAAAAACTTCACGGGTTTTTAGAAACTTCATAAAAACTAAAATGAATTTGTGAATTTGAAAAACATTCACGCATTTGACAAAAGTTCACGAATTTGAAAAAGGTCACGAATTGAAGAAATAGTTTATGATTGAAAAAAAGTTCACAGATTTTGAAAATGGGAAATAAAGAAAAAGGAAAAAAGGAAGAAAAACTGGCCGAAACAAAACCGAAAAACATGTGTCTTCTAGGCGCAAAACATGAAACAAAAGAAGTATTATTAGGCACAATAGGTGAGTCGTCTGTGTCAGTTACTATGTTCGGAAGGAAACCTTGAGGTTCCTCCTTTGAATCTTACTACCTGCAACATTTTTGTAGATTCAATAAAATGGGCCAAGCCCAGGATGCAAGGGGGTGTGCATCGGTTTGTTGAGTTGCCTTTAGGCGTCGGGGTCTCATTTGTAGGGAGACCGTGAGATGGGCCGGCCTAGGCGCGTGCGATGCCAGAACCCCCCTTGTCTTTTCTTTTTCTTTTTAACTCTTATACTCCCAAATATTCTAAAAATATATTTAAAAAATAATGCGTCAAAAATTGAAAAATGTAAATCAAACATGGGAAATGATTAGCTTCAACCGACTGATCTTTCATTGCCCATCCGCTTCCTCACGCTTGCGACGCGTGTCCTTATGGGACCAGTTCGTTCTTATCCTCACGCCAATGTCCACGCCTCTCATTCCTGAAGCTT
The DNA here is from genome assembly GCF_018294505.1 of Triticum aestivum. Taxonomy (NCBI): domain Eukaryota; kingdom Viridiplantae; phylum Streptophyta; class Magnoliopsida; order Poales; family Poaceae; genus Triticum; species Triticum aestivum. The sequence continues at coordinate 570,193,210 of NC_057812.1, forward strand.
CTCGGTGGGATCGTTTTCTTCTCCTTTCGTCCACCCCGTCTGCTTTCATCTCCCCCCACTCTCTCCCCTTGAGCCGGCGCTGCTCATCCATCTCTCTCATCTCCCCTCTCCTCCATACTATGCTGCTGCATCGGGGACAAGCCTCATGCATGGGACATACCTTGTTGACCAGATCCATTGCATGCCTACTTCAAGGCTCCGGCGTTGTAGGCTAGGCCCCAGATGTTACATGCCTGTGTTACTCACCGTCGAGATTTGGATGAAATTTACTACATGATACTACAAGTGCTTCAGGCGGAATTTTCGCAACAAAGGTCTTGTTGCAGGAATATGGAGAAGAGGTCGCAGATGATGTAATTTTTGGAACAAGGAATACATAGAAGTTTTTTTTTGCAACAATGGTCTTGTTGCAAGAGTGCATAGATGAGGCCGGAGATGTTGTTGCAATTTTTGCAACACGGATCTTGTTACAGGAATCTAGGAAAGATGTCGGAGATATTCTTGCAATTTTTGCAACAATGATCTTGTTGCAGGAATACGACAAAGGGAACAAGGATTACTTGCCCCCGCGTGCCGGCGGCAGCTGATTTTTTGTGGTGGTTGGGGGCGACATCATTCTGGGCGCAACTCTGTCGGGGACGGTGGACAAGGGAGTCTGTTTCTGAATCAGAACCGTTGTCGCGGAAATTAAAGAGGGATCAGCCGGCGCGAGGTGGTTACATCGAACGGCTGTCAGCGCTCTGATCCAACGGTTGTCCAACCGGCGGATCATTGTAACATGTCCGCCGGCCGACGCCTAGCGTCGCCCATCAAACATTGGAAATATGTTAAATACGTGTAGAAACAAATGTTTATCATGTATACAAATAATATACAATGTGTATTTAAAAAGTTGATATGTATTAAAAAATGTCAAACGAGCATTTAAAAATGTTAATAAAGAATTTCAAAGACGTTAATCAAGCATTTAAATAATTCTAAATGCATATAGAAAAAATGTTTGTCATGTAATGAAAATGTATTAAAAATAGTGTTTATGAGAAAATACTTTATCATGCACTAAAAATGTTAAATGTGTATAGAAAATGTTTCTGATGTACAATAAAAATGTTCAACCGACATGAAATAAAAGTAGACATAAAAAACCATATATTTTAAAAATGCTAACTATGTCTTTACAAAATGTTAAACATGTATATGAAAATGTACACTATGTGTGAAAAACATATTTATTGCCAATAAAAATGTTCACTAGTTACTTGAAAAATGTTTACCTTTCATTCAAAAAGTAAAACTTATATTTTCAAAACATACATCTTGTACTGAAAAATGTTCAACGTGTATCAACATAATGTTTCACGTCTACACTGAAAATTACATTGTGTACTGGAAAAAAGTAGATATGTGTTGAACAAAGAAATAACCAATAAAAAATTGAGGAAGAAACAAGGAAAACTAATGAAAACCGAAAAATAAGCAAAAGAACAGAAGAAAACCACTGAAAAAGAATGGAAACATCAAAACCAAAGAAAAAACCAATAAAAAATGCGAAGGGAAAAACCAAAGGAGAATATATAATAAAAGGAAGTCCATGAAAACAGATTAAAAAACAGAGTAAACCGGAAGAAATTATAGAAAAGGAAAGAAACAAAAACAGTTAAACCCAAAAAAAAAGAACATAGAAAACAGCGAGAAAATAAACAAAACAGAAAAATACAACCATAGAAAACCTAACCAAAAACCAGTACAACGATCTCCCAAGCGAGCGAGGAAAAGAAACGAGCAAACCGCTAAATGAGTCGGCCCAGAAACAAAGCGCGAGGGAGTTTATTCAAGCGAGCAGAGCATATATCTCGCTATAACCAAGATATAGCTCTTGCGGCAATTGATGCCCTTTTTTCTTCGCTAGTGTGACCCCCACTGAATTATTATATTTTTTGAAATCATCCATGCAATGTCCCAAATATTGATCCATATGCTTACGTTTAATTCTATTGTTGCTCTCTTTAAATTTACTTCGACTTGGCAACTGTTGGGTATTTTTGTTACTATGATACTACTTTGCCACATACATCACTTCTTTCAAACAAGCATTTGTTTCAGATGTGGTTGAATTGACAACATAATTGCCAACTGCTAAAGTTTTTAAATACTCTTTGGCTCTTTTGTGTCGAGTCAATAAATTTGTGTTGTGACCCCCTACGTTTGTGGATCATCATCTATACATTATTGCATCAATAACAAGTGAGCCACTCATGTTTTGTTGGAATTCCAAAATGCATAGTTTTGTATTTATTGACAAAATGATTGTGAAACTACTTAAAATGGGCTATTTCTTTATATTTTTACCCAGCTTAGTTTTTAAAGAAATACTTGTACTTATAGGATGGTGAGCATTTCCAAAATCTGGAGTTGCCCTAGCATCTTGAGCAATATTCCCTCCTTTTCTTTATGTAACGTGTATTATTTTCAGGACCGTGACCAAGGCACATAATTATAGACTAGTTAGGACAAAATTATCCTTGACAAATTTGTTGATTAGTGCCAAGTAAATCAGTTAGTACAGGAAAGTAACAGATACATGCAATCGATAAAAAGATACTTTTCTTCTTCTGTTACAAGGGGAGATATAGGCAATCAGAAAGTAGATACTTACCTTTTCTGAAGGACTAACAAGGGAATTATAAGAAAATATAAGAAATGCACCTTACATTTTGAAATTTTATCAAAAAACAAATACACCTTATATAAATGAACGGAGGGACTAGGTAACAAGGCAAAATGTGTTGTAACCCATCCAGTGTAAACTGAATTGCATGACACACATCTGGGACCAAAGTTCCTTTCTGTGTGCCACATCGAAGCATCACAAGTCAAATCAATATAGTGTATTACTCCAAGTAAAAAAATGAATTACTCACTAGGTTCTCCAGATTAAAGCTCCATGCTAAATCAAGCAAGCGAAAAGTGTGGAACCTAAGAACTTAAAGCGTGGAGGTCAAACAAGATGCCTAGATTGCTCGTCCTCTCTTAATTCTTTTTTTTGCGTGAAATCTTCTGATCTATTCATAAATTGAAAAGGTAGTATAAAGAACACCGGAAGTAAAAAATACATCCAGGTCTGTAGATCGCCTAGCGACGACCACAATCACTGGAGCGAGCCGCGCCGCCGTCTTCACCCTCCCTCATTGGAGCCGGGTAAGCCTTGTTGTAGTAGACAGTCGGAAAGTTGTTGTGCTAAGGCATCATATGACCAACACACCATAATAACAACCGCTGACGATGCAGAGAAGCGTAGATTGAAAGGATCTAACTTGTAGACACATGAATACAGATGAACGGAGACTGAATCCTGTGAGATCCGCCAGAAATAAACCTCCACGCGCCCTCCGGCGATGCTAGAAACACCACCAGAACTGGGACTATGCGAGCAGAATCTTATTCCATCTTCAGAGTGTCGTCACCATCTCGCCACTCTGAGCATGGCACAAACCCTAACAAAAACAAAAAAATCATGAAAAAAAACGAAGCCCTCCACCGGCAAGGCCAGGATCCACCGCGTCTCCATGACCCTAAGACCATAGAAGAAAGAGATAAGCGATGGTGGCACCAACGGGAGGCGGGAGAAACCCTAGCTAGAGGGTCCTCTTTCTTCCATCAATCCTCTCTTAATTCGATGGATTTTTTTCGTCTCACACATGATAAATCACCCCGTGATAAGGAAACCATCTTGCAGAAATTTGATTCGACGTTATAATGATAATTAAAGTTAATATTTATCCTGCCAGAGGGCAACATAAAAATTGGACATACTTTGTAAAGAAAAAAATACATGCTTAATAGATAAAAATTATAGTGAAAGTCCCTGGTTTGAAAAGAAAAGGCATGTTTAGGGCACATTTAGATGTGCCTTAGTATTGTACATTTAAACGACTCAATCAAACATAAAGAAGAACAAAAAATACCCACATGAATCTCCACCTAAAATCAATGACCTATGACTTATATGTGCAATGTAGGGCACATCCAGATGTGCTTTGCTTTAGCAAAACCATAAAAAAATCACATTAAAATGTATAGTAGAAAATATTAAAAAGTTAGTGCACAGATTACTTCTTGCTCCCCCACAAATGTTCTTGGGTAACAGGCCCCCGAGCCACAAGGCCCAGCAAGATCTGTGACTAACTTTTGCTCCCCCACAAATGAGCTTGGGTGACAGGCTAACGCGACAAAGCCCAGCCACAGTGTTGCAAGAGCTGTCCTTTTATTCCCGTGTATGCGAACTAAATAAGGCGAGGTGGGACTAAAAGTTGTGTCTGCCAACAAATTCAAGGTACTAACGGGCTAAACAAACAACAGCTTCTCCAAACTGAAAGCCCAAGTAAAGAATCTCGCGGCGTGACGGCCCAACGACGACGACGCGGTAAAACGGGGAGGCAAACGCCAAGAGAAGGCTTCCTCCCAAAGCCTTCCAAGCCAGACACACGGCCGCCGCAGCCGAGATGGCCGCCGGAGATGCCACCCACGCGCCGCCGGCCGCGGAGGCGCAGTCTCTGGTGGATTCGTTCTGCGCAGTCACCTCGGCGACCCCCGACGAGGCGACCTTCTTCCTCGAGGGCCACAACTGGGCCCTCGAGGCCGCCGTCCGCTCCTTCTACGACAACACGGAAGTCGACGCCGATGGCCCCGATCCGGCACCCCAGCCCCCGCCAGCCGGTTCGCCTCCGTGCTCCTCACCACGCGCCACGGCACCATCGACGACCTCCTTCACACCGGCGAGCTCGCGGTAAGCCTCGATTGCCTGATTTCTCCACTCTCTTAGGCTCGTTTCTTACTGTGATGTTTGTGTTCAGTTAGGCAAAATTGGGGATCGCAATCAACTTGACACTATCTTATCTCAGCTCAATTTAGTCCGGACCAATAACTTTTTATGTTAAAAAAATTAAGCAAGTTGGAACTGCGTAGAATCGATCAACCTGATCTATACTGGATTTAAGTGCTGAATTTTACTGGATTCAGTTGCCTTCATAGTTACACTTTGACTTCTCGGAAAAGAAAAAAAACACTTGCTCGGTGGTTTCTTGACAGGGTCCGTTGGCCTAGATGAGATTATCTAGAAATCCAATAATTGGGCTGGCTGACATCTATAATTAAGTGATCTCGAGTAGTATCATGTGAGAAACAGCAAAGCTAGTTAGGTGTGACGTGATTCACTCTGCTGGGTGCTGGCGATCAATCTGTCGCTGGGCCTGAAAATGGGACTTCATTGCTAATTGGGGCGCCATCGTTGTAAAGGTACAAGTAGGGCCATGAATCAGTGATAGTGCCTTATTGAGATCACAAACCAAAGGGGGTTGGAACAGTGTATATAAGGTGTAGAGCTCCTGTAGTTTTCAGATTTTGTCATAATCGCAAACAGTGACCTCTATACTGTATTAACAAATATAACATGATTACAATTCAAAAAAAAAATCTAATATGGTTAGAAGTTCTGGTTTCAGGGGCACTTCAGCTATTTTGGAAGCACCACAGTATTTAGGCCAACATAAGCTGATATTCAGAAGAATCACACTTTATCTGAGATTATCTAGAAATCCAATAATTGGGCTGGCTGACATCTTTAATTAAGTGATCTGGAGTAGCATCATGTGAGAAACAGCAAAGCTAGCAAGGTGTGACGTGATTCACTCTGCTGGCCACTGATCTGTCGATGGGCCTGAAAATGGCACTTCATTCATTTCTGAATGCTAATTTGTGCGGCATCTTTCAAAGGTGTGAGTAGGGCCATGAATCAGTGATCTTATTGGAATCTCAAACCGAAGGGGGTTGGAACTGTGTATAGGAGGTGCAGAGGTCCTTTAGTTTCAGATCTTTTCATAGTCGCAAACAGCGACCTATGTGACATTAACAAATCTAGCAGATCATTACAAGTTCTAGTTTCAGTGTTACTTGCTTCGGCTATTTGGCAGCACTACTGTATAGGATAAGATGCTACTTAGGAGCAGCTAAACTCAAAACAGATATATGTGGTAAACTTACGGCATTTTGAACTGAAAAACGGTGAAAGAATTAAGAATTTTCGGACACATGTTACTTACATTGTCTCAGCTCTGCATACTTGGCAACATTTCCAAATACTGGTCCTAATGTATCTTCATGTTTAATTCTGCAGCTATGTTCAGTGGTGCTAATGTCCGGGCTCATCATAATCCTGAGCAGCGCCGCCAAGATCACTCACCAGGTGCAGGCCCTCATGGGCCAGACCACCAAGTGGCACGCCTGCTGCACCATCGAGCCGGTCCCGGACGACGAGATAGATCCGGGATCCAACCAGAACTCCATGCTGGAGGAGTACCCCGAGCCCGAGGACGAGAGCGACTGTGAGTCCAGCGAGGAGACCGGCGACGAGGACATGGTGGAGAACACCAAGTTCCTCCAGCCTCACATGCACGTGATCTCCTTCCAGAAGAGGCAGGCACTAGGTACGTATGATCATCGACAGTTATCATACATTTCGTCGAATCTTGGGGCTGATGGAAAACGCTGTTGCAGTGACCTTCCTGGAGAACAACAACGCCGGCATCACCGTCTTCGGGTTCACGCTGGACCGGTCGTACCTCCACACGATATTCATGCTCGAGTGGACGTTCTTCCTGTGGCTGCTGGGGAAAACAGTCGGCTTCTCGTGAAGACGAGGGACTGTATGCACCAAGGTTCTATTCTGTTCCATGTTTTTTTGCTGTTGTGCTCCGTTTGATCCTTGTGTGAAAAGAGAAGGAGTAGGGTTTTTTGTGTGCGCGTGCGGGTGGCACGTGAGTGGTGTGCACTTGTTCGTGTGTGTATGCTAGCAGCGATTTGGTATGCTGATGATCCTGTAAATTATCATGGGTTGATTGCATGTGGATGTAAGGTCTATGTACAGTGATTAGAGCATCTCTATCTAGCAGACCTCGTAAAAGGGCCGAACCCGTCTAATTCCGGCGAGTATACGGGTTCTGCTCGTTTTTCTAGCCAGAGTAGACACCGTATCCGTGGCCTGGCCCGTATGGCCCGCAAAAAGTCTCTCCCCACCGCTATATATGCGGTTTCACTGCTCGGATACGGGTCAAACCTCGTAAAAGGGCCGAACCCGTATAATTCCGGCGAGTATACGGGTTCGGCCTGTTTTTCTGGCCAGAGTAGACACCGTATCCGCGGCCCGGCCCTAAAAAATTTACTGTGGCCCGCAAAAAGTCTCTCCCCACCACTATATATGCCCCACTGCTATATATGTGGTTTCACCGCTCGGATACAGGTCAAACCCTATCCGCCTTCGCCGCCGCTCCGCTGCGATTCCCCTCCTCCGCCCAATTTCTCGCCGCAGGCGAGCCTGAAAAAGCCATGGATTGCTATGGGAGCTCTGGGGATGACGCAGAGCGTCGCGCCAGATCCGACGCCGCACGCAAGCGGGGCGCACGGAGGTGGCTCAACCGCGGTAGCCGGTCGCCGCCAACGTTTGAACGCCGCGAGCTGGTCGAGTTCGAGCGCAAGCTTGCCCGCCGCCACCACGCCTCATTCGGCTCCTCTGCCGCAGAGAGCTTGTCCGCGGGCGCCTCGAGCTCGTGGCTCAGTCCGATGAAGAGAGAGCCGGAGGAACTCGGGCCGCTCGCCGTCAAGCTCGAGGCCGAGGCGCCGCCGCGTCGAGGAGTGATTGACCCCAAGGACTACCTCCCCCCGGGGCAGGAGGAGCACCTAGAGCGTGTCGTCATGGAGCGGTCGGCGAGGGAGCGGGAGGAGGGCGAAGTGCGCCGCCGACGCGAGCTCGAGTACGAGCAGATGTTCCCCAGATGGGTGTTGCGGCGTTGCAGGTCCGCCTCCATGAAGGTGGAGCAAGCCAAGTTCTTCATCGACCTCGACCCCTCCGACGAGGACTTAGCTCCTCCGGCTCCTCCGCCGTGCCGTCGCTGCCGCGAGCTCATCGATTTTTGGTATCTAGGCTCGGGCCCACAGATTCCCCCACTAGTATGATCAATGTAGATGAACTAATGTATGATCAATGTCGTTGCAAGTTTCTCTGGCGAATGCTTTTCTTAAAATTTTACAGTTTCATATACGAGGTCTGATCTGCAGCGCACGAATTCAATCCGCAAATCTCATCTGTCTGTAAACACAATTTGCGGGTCGGCATTATACGAGGTCTGCTAGAGATGCTCTTAGATGGATGCTGTAGAGATAGTCTCGTGCATCGCAGGTTGGCATTGCAGGTTTATAATCTCGGGTTGTAACTTGTAAGCCAGCATCAGTTGTAGAGCAGGTGTGTCAAAAGAAAAACTCTTTCCTTTATTTATTTTTGAACCGAAAACCGTAGAACAATTGTTCTATGGTATATTTTCATTAAAATAAAATAAAAGTATGTTACGACGGGATCAAAAGATCCCTAAATACAAGGAAAACTTAGTCAATTCCTGCTCTTGGAAGCATTAGAGCTGATTTAAAACATGTTATCTAGCCACTGTTTGAAGCTTTGAAAGTGCTTCGCCTTTAGCTTGTGCTGTAGGAGCTTCTGATCTTGCTTGAGGTGAAAACGCCAAAAATGTACCGTATGTGGCAGACCTCTGAAAACTTTCCCATTTCTCTTATTCCAAGTATTCCAGCATCCAAGAATAACTATTTCTGTGGCAAATTGTTGTGGAAGTTTTTCTATCGCCAGTAGTGTTTCCTCGTATATTGAAGTACCTCTTGACTTATGGGAATTAGAGTGTTCCAACAATCCTGTGCAAAATTACAGTCCCAAAGCAGGTGAAGGGCTGTCTCTTCAGCATTCTGATTGTAGTTTCGGCAGTGAGGATTGTTCAGTTGCATGCCTTTTCTCTGTAGGAGTGATCTGGTGTTGATTCTACTGTGGGCTACTAACCAGAAAAATATCTTATGTGTGAGTCTGCTAGAGCTCTTTCAAGTCAACTTGAAGATAGGGTGTACCTCCTCATTACCCATTAGGTGTTTGTACATGTGCATTGAAGAGTATTTATTTTGAAGGCCATTGCAAGTCCATTTATCCTTCCCATATCTGTCCGGAGAGGGGATAATATCCCCCAAGTTGAATGAATTGATTGTAGGCTGTGTTGGATAAAGGAGTGTGGAACTGTTCAATCCAGCTTCCAGAGTCACAAAATTCTTGGACAGACAAGGAGCCCCTAATAGCAAAAGAGTGCAGCTCTCGGAAATTTTGTTCCAATATATCTCCTTCCTCTTTCCTTTATTTTGGTTCTACCGGCCTTCTGTTATCCTCAAGAAAATGATTTGTGCTCCATATATCGATATGAATCCTATGGGATATGATGGTATTTCATATTCAGTACAAATATAATAGTCGAAGCATTGCAATGCAGGTGAGGGTGGTACATCTAATTGTGCTTTTTTTTGTGTGTTAGTGTTGCCTGTGTGCATCCTAACTATGCAGAGGCCAGATATGTACTCATGCTTGTATCCACTTGATGCTTCATTTTTAAGTTATAAAATCCATCCGTTGTTGAAAAAAGAATCAAAGCTCACTCAAAGTGATGCTACGGATTGGCCCACTTTCCAGTATCTGCATATGGCTCTTTCTGTATAATGTGTTCTGGTGGCGATTGATGGGCGCATCCATATCCCGTTTGAGAGCTCCTATGCAACGCTTTAGGCGCCAAAAAGGATAGCTGGCGATTGCTAGCTTTCTTCACAGGCCGCAGCCCAATAAGGCCACCTCCCTCTCGCGCCTGCTCGGTTTATGAAGTTTGCTGGTTTTCTTTCGTTATTACTTATAGTACGACCTTTCCCTAAAAGAAACTTACAGTATGATCTAGTGTACTACTTCGTGTGTCCCGACTGCGACTAGCAAGTCGGGACGGAGGGAGAACTTGCCTCAAAAAGAAAATAAAAACTACAGTCCTACATGGCCAGCGGTTTTTATCTACTATACCACATGGCCAGCGGTTTTCAAAATATATGAATAAAACTTCATGAATCGAGAAAAAGTTTATGGTTTGAAAAAAGTCATTTTTAGTTTTTTTTTAATTTAAAAGAAATCATGAAATTTTTAATATATAATCATGAATTTCAAATAAGTTCATGACATTTAAAAAAGTTCGTAAATACTGAAAAATTCATAGATTTTGAAACAATGTAAGCGGATTCGGAAGAAGTTCACTAATTTAATTAAGTGCTAGATTTGAAAATAGTTCATGAATTTCGGAAAAGAAGTTCATGAATTCAAAAAAAATCATGAGTCTGAAAAAACTTCACCAATTTTTAATAAGTGTGTGGACTTCAAAATGTTAACAATATTTGAAAATTAGTTCACGAATTTTACAAGATTTCAATTTTTTTTTGGAAAACTTCATGAAAATTGGAAAATTTTCATATGTTTTAGATAAAATCACAAATTTGAAAAAACTTCACGGGTTTTTAGAAACTTCATAAAAACTAAAATGAATTTGTGAATTTGAAAAACATTCACGCATTTGACAAAAGTTCACGAATTTGAAAAAGCTCATGAATTGAAGAAATAGTTTATGATTGAAAAAAAGTTCACAGATTTTGAAAATGGGAAATAAAGAAAAAGGAAAAAAGGAAGAAAAACTGGCCAAAACAAAACCGAAAAACATGTGTCTTCTAGGCGCAAATCATGAAACAAAAGAAGTATTATTAGGCACAATAGGTGAGTCGTCTGTGTCAGTTACTATGTTCGGAAGGAAACCTTGAGGTTCCTCCTTTGAATCTCAGTACCTGCAACATTTTTGTAGATTCAATAAAATGGGCCAAGCCCAGGATGCAAGGGGGTGTGCATCGGTTTGTTGAGTTGCCTTTAGGCGTCGGGGTCTCGTTTGTAGGGAGACCGTGAGATGGGCCGGCCTACGCGCGTGCGATGCCAGAACCCCCCTTGTCTTTTCTTTTTCTTTTTAACTCTTATACTCCCAAATATTCTAAAAATATATTTAAAAAATAATGCGTCAAAAATTGAAAAATGTAAATCAAACATGGGAAATGATTAGCTTCAACCGACTGATCTTTCATTGCCCATCCGCTTCCTCACGCTTGCGACGCGTGTCCTTATGGGACCAGTTCGTTCTTATCCTCACGCCAATGTCCACGCCTCTCATTCCTGAAGCTTCTCGGTGGGATCGTTTTCTTCTCCTTTCATCCACCCCGTCTGCTTCCATCTTCCCCCACTCTCTCTCCTTGAGCCGGCGCTGCTCATCCATCTCTCTCATCTCCCCTCTCCTCCATACTATGCTGCTGCATCGGGGACAAGCCTCATGCATGGGACATACCTTGTTGACCAGATGCATTGCATGCCTGCTTCAAGGCTCCGGCGTTGTAGGCTAGGCCCCAGATGTTACATGCCTGTGTTACTCACCATCGAGATTTGGATGAAATTTACTACATGATACTACAAGTGCTTCAGGCGGAATTTTCGCAACAAAGGTCTTGTTGCAGGAATATGGAGAAGAGGTCGCAGATGATGTAATTTTTGGAACAAGGAATACATAGAAGTTTTTTTTTGCAACAATGGTCTTGTTGCAAGAGTGCATAGATGAGGCCGGAGATGTTGTTGCAATTTTTGCAACACGGATCTTGTTACAGGAATCTAGGAAAGATGCCGGAGATATTCTTGCAATTTTTGCAACAATGATCTTGTTGCAGGAATACGACAAAGGGAACAAGGATTACTTGCCCCCGCGTGCCGGCGGCAGCTGATTTTTTGTGGTGGTTGGGGGCGACATCATTCTGGGCGCAACTCTGTTGGGGACGGTGGACAAGGGAGTCTGTTTCTGAAACAGAACCGTTGTCGCGGAAATTAAAGAGGGATCAGCCGGCGCGAGGTGGTTACATCGAACGGCTGTCAGCGCTCTGATCCAACGGTTGTCCAACCGGCGGATCATTATAACATGTCCGCCGGCCGACGCCTAGCGTCGCCCATCAAACATTGGAAATATGTTAAATACGTGTAGAAACAAATGTTTATCATGTATACAAATAATATACAATGTGTATTTAAAAAGTTGATATGTATTAAAAAATGTCAAACGAGCATTTAAAAATGTTAATAAAGAATTTCAAAGACGTTAATCAAGCATTTAAATAATTCTAAATGCATATAGAAAAAATGTTTGTCATGTAATGAAAATGTATTAAAAATAGTGTTTATGAGAAAATACTTTATCATGCACTAAAAATGTTAAATGTGTATAGAAAATGTTTCTGATGTACAATAAAAATGTTCAACCGACATGAAATAAAAGTAGACATAAAAAACCATATATTTTAAAAATGCTAACTATGTCTTTACAAAATGTTAAACATGTATATGAAAATGTACACTATGTGTGAAAAACATATTTATTGCCAATAAAAATGTTCACTAGTTACTTGAAAAATGTTTACCTTGTATTCAAAAAGTAAAACTTATATTTTCAAAACATACATCTTGTACTGAAAAATGTTCAACGTGTATCAACATAATGTTTCACGTCTACACTGAAAATTACATTGTGTACTGGAAAAAAGTAGATATGTGTTGAACAAAGAAATAACCAATAAAAAATTGAGGAAGAAACAAGGAAAACTAATGAAAACCGAAAAATAAGCAAAAGAACAGAAGAAAACCACTGAAAAAGAATGGAAACATCAAAACCAAAGAAAAAACCAAGAAAAAATGCGAAGGAAAAAACCAAAGGAGAATATATAATAAAACGAAGTCCATGAAAACCGATAAAAAAACAGAGTAAACCGGAAGAAATTATAGAAAAGGAAAGAAACAAAAACAGTTAAACCCAAAAAAAAGAACATACAAAACAGCGAGAAAATAAACAAAACAGAAAAATACAACCATAGAAAACCTAACCAAAAACCAGTACAACGATCTCCCAAGCGAGCGAGGAAAAGAAACGAGCAAACCGCTAAATAAAGTCGGCCCAGAAACAAAGCGCGAGGGAGTTTATTCAAGCGAGCAGAGCATATATCTCGCTATAACCAAGATATAGCTCTTGCGGCAATTGATGCCCTTTTTTCTTCGCTAGTGTGATCCCCACTGAATTATTATATTTTTTGAAATCATCCATGCAATGTCCCAAATATTGATCCATATGCTTACGTTTAATTCTATTGTTGCTCTCTTTAAATTTACTTCGACTTGGCAACTGTTGGGTATTTTTGTTACTATGATACTGCTTTGCCACATACATCACTTCTTTCAAACAAGCATTTGTTTCAGATGTGGTTGAATTGACAACATAATTGCCAACTGCTAAAGTTTTTAAATACTCTTTGGCTCTTTTGTATCGAGTCAATAAATTTGTGTTGTGACCCCCTACGTTTGTGGATCATCATCTATACATTATTGCATCAATAACAAGTGAGCCACTCATGTTTTGTTGGAAGTCCAAAATGCATAGTTTTGTATTTATTGACAAAATGATTGTGAAACTACTTAAAATGGGCTATTTCTTTATATTTTTACCCAGCGTAGTTTTTAAAGAAATACTTGTACTTATAGGATGGTGAGCATTTCCAAAATCTGGAGTTGCCCTAGCATAATATTCCCTCCTTTCCTTTATGTAACGTGTATTATTTTCAGGACGGTGACCAAGGCACATAATTATAGACTAGTTAGGACGAAATTATCCTTGACAAATTTGTTGATTAGTGCCAAGTAAATCAGTTAGTACAGGAAAGTAACAGATACATGCAATCGATAAAAAGATACTTTTCTTCTTCTGTTACAAGGGGAGATATAGGCAATCAGAAAGTAGATACTTACCTTTTCTGGAGGACTAACAAGGGAATTATAAGGAAATATAAGAAATGCACCTTACATTTTGAAATTTTATCAAAAAACAAATACACCTTATATAAATGAACGGAGAGACTAGGTAACAAGGCAAAATGTGTTGTAACCCATCCAGTGTAAACTGAATTGCATGACACACATCTGGGACCAAAGTTCCTTTCTGTGTGCCACATCGAAGCATCACAAGTCAAATCAATATAGTGTATTACTCCAAGTAAAAAAATGAATTACTCACTAGGTTCTCCAGATTAAAGCTCCATGCTAAATCAAGCAAGCGAAAAGTGTGGAACCTAAGAACTTAAAGCGTGGAGCTCAAACAAGATGCCTAGATTGCTCGTCCTCTCTTAATTCTTTTTTTTTGCGTGAAATCTTCTGATCTATTCATAAATTGAAAAGGTAGTATAAAGAACACCGGAAATAAAAAATACATCCAGGTCTGTAGATCGCCTAGCGACGACCACAATCACTGGAGCGAGCCGCGCCGCCGTCTTCACCCTCCCTCATTGGAGCCGGGTAAGCCTTGTTGTAGTAGACAGTCGGAAAGTTGTTGTACTAAGGCATCATATGACCAACACACCATAATAACAACCGCTGACGATGCAGAGAAGCGTAGATTGAAAGGATCTAACTTGTAGACACATGAATACAGATGAACGGAGACTGAATCCTGTGAGATCCGCCAGAAATAAACCTCCACGCGCCCTCCGGCGATGCTAGAAACACCACCAGAACTGGGACTATGCGAGGAGAATCTTATTCCATCTTCAGAGTGTTGTCACCATCTCGCCACTCTGAGCATGGCACATACCCTAACAAAAACAAAAAAATGATGAAAAAAAACGAAGCCCTCCACCGGCAAGGCCAGGATCCACCGCGTCTCCATGACCCTAAGACCATAGGAGACGAGATAAGCGATGGTGGCACCAACGGGAGGCGGGAGAAACCCTAGCTAGAGGGTCCTCTTTCTTCCATCAATCCTCTCTTAATTCGATGGCTTTTTTTGGTCTCACACATGATAAATCACCCCGTGATAAGGAAACCATCTTGCAGAAATTTGATTCGACGTTATAATGATAATTAAAGTTAATATTTATCCTGCCAGAGGGCAACATAAAAATTGGACATACTTTGTAAAGAAAAAAAATACATGCTTAATACATAAAAATTATAGTGAAAGTCCCTGGTTTGAAAAGAAAAGGCATGTTTAGGGCACATTTAGATGTGCCTTAGTATTGTACATTTAAACGACTCAATCAAACATAAAGAAGAACAAAAAATACCCACATGAATCTCCACCTAAAATCAATGACCTATGACTTATATGTGCAATGTAGGGCACATCCAGATGTGCTTTGCTTTAGCAAAACCATAAAAAAATCACATTAAAATGTATAGTAGAAAATATTAAAAAGTTAGTGCACAGATTACTTCTTGCTCCCCCACAAATGTTCTTGGGTAACAGGCCCCCGAGCCACAAGGCCCAGCAAGATCTGTGACTAACTTTTGCTCCCCCACAAATGAGCTTGGGTGACAGGCTAATGCGACAAAGCCCTCCACCGGCAAGGCCAGGATCCACCGCGTCTCCATGACCCTAAGACCATAGGAGACGAGATAAGAGATGGTGGCACCAACGGGAGGCGGGAGAAACCCTAGCTAGAGGGTCCTCTTTCTTCCATCAATCCTCTCTTAATTCGATGGCTTTTTTTCGTCTCACACATGATAAATCACCCCGTGATAAGGAAACCATCTTGCAGAAATTTGATTCGACGTTATAATGATAATTAAAGTTAATATTTATCCTGCCAGAGGGCAACATAAAAATTGGACATACTTTGTAAAGAAAAAAAATACATGCTTAATAGATAAAAATTATAGTGAAAGTCCCTGGTTTGAAAAGAAAAGGCATGTTTAGGGCACATTTAGATGTGCCTTAGTATTGTACATTTAAACGACTCAATCAAACATAAAGAAGAACAAAAAATACCCACATGAATCTCCACCTAAAATCAATGACCTATGACTTATATGTGCAATGTAGGGCACTTCCAGATGTGCTTTGCTTTAGCAA
This sequence comes from Triticum aestivum, assembly GCF_018294505.1. Lineage (NCBI taxonomy): Eukaryota > Viridiplantae > Streptophyta > Magnoliopsida > Poales > Poaceae > Triticum > Triticum aestivum. The sequence continues at coordinate 570,209,085 of NC_057812.1, forward strand.
AATCATAAAAAAATCACATTAAAATGTATAGTAGAAAATATTAAAAAGTTAGTGCACAGATTACTTCTTGCTCCCCCACAAATGTTCTTGGGTAACAGGCCCCCGAGCCACAAGGCCCAGCAAGATCTGTGACTAACTTTTGCTCCCCCACAAATGAGCTTGGGTGACAGGCTAACGCGACAAAGCCCAGCCACAGTGTTGCAAGAGCTGTCCTTTTATTCCCGTGTATGCGAACTAAATAAGGCGAGGTGGGACTAAAAGTTGTGTCTGCCAACAAATTCAAGGTACTAACGGGCTAAACAAACAACAGCTTCTCCAAACTGAAAGCCCAAGTAAAGAATCTCGCGGCGTGACGGCCCAACGACGACGACGCGGTAAAACGGGGAGGCAAACGCCAAGAGAAGGCTTCCTCCCAAAGCCTTCCAAGCCAGACACACGGCCGCCGCAGCCGAGATGGCCGCCGGAGATGCCACCCACGCGCCGCCGGCCGCGGAGGCGCAGTCTCTGGTGGATTCGTTCTGCGCAGTCACCTCGGCGACCCCCGACGAGGCGACCTTCTTCCTCGAGGGCCACAACTGGGCCCTCGAGGCCGCCGT
>NC_057812.1:570210704-570212021 GCF_018294505.1 Triticum aestivum
AAAAAAAAATCTAATATGGTTAGAAGTTCTGGTTTCAGGGGCACTTCAGCTATTTTGGAAGCACCACAGTATTTAGGCCAACATAAGCTGATATTCAGAAGAATCACACTTTATCTGAGATTATCTAGAAATCCAATAATTGGGCTGGCTGACATCTTTAATTAAGTGATCTGGAGTAGCATCATGTGAGAAACAGCAAAGCTAGCAAGGTGTGACGTGATTCACTCTGCTGGCCACTGATCTGTCGATGGGCCTGAAAATGGCACTTCATTCATTTCTGAATGCTAATTTGTGCGGCATCTTTCAAAGGTGTGAGTAGGGCCATGAATCAGTGATCTTATTGGAATCTCAAACCGAAGGGGGTTGGAACTGTGTATAGGAGGTGCAGAGGTCCTTTAGTTTCAGATCTTTTCATAGTCGCAAACAGCGACCTATGTGACATTAACAAATCTAGCAGATCATTACAAGTTCTAGTTTCAGTGTTACTTGCTTCGGCTATTTGGCAGCACTACTGTATAGGATAAGATGCTACTTAGGAGCAGCTAAACTCAAAACAGATATATGTGGTAAACTTACGGCATTTTGAACTGAAAAACGGTGAAAGAATTAAGAATTTTCGGACACATGTTACTTACATTGTCTCAGCTCTGCATACTTGGCAACATTTCCAAATACTGGTCCTAATGTATCTTCATGTTTAATTCTGCAGCTATGTTCAGTGGTGCTAATGTCCGGGCTCATCATAATCCTGAGCAGCGCCGCCAAGATCACTCACCAGGTGCAGGCCCTCATGGGCCAGACCACCAAGTGGCACGCCTGCTGCACCATCGAGCCGGTCCCGGACGACGAGATAGATCCGGGATCCAACCAGAACTCCATGCTGGAGGAGTACCCCGAGCCCGAGGACGAGAGCGACTGTGAGTCCAGCGAGGAGACCGGCGACGAGGACATGGTGGAGAACACCAAGTTCCTCCAGCCTCACATGCACGTGATCTCCTTCCAGAAGAGGCAGGCACTAGGTACGTATGATCATCGACAGTTATCATACATTTCGTCGAATCTTGGGGCTGATGGAAAACGCTGTTGCAGTGACCTTCCTGGAGAACAACAACGCCGGCATCACCGTCTTCGGGTTCACGCTGGACCGGTCGTACCTCCACACGATATTCATGCTCGAGTGGACGTTCTTCCTGTGGCTGCTGGGGAAAACAGTCGGCTTCTCGTGAAGACGAGGGACTGTATGCACCAAGGTTCTATTCTGTTCCATGTTTTTTTGCTGTTGTGCTCCGTTTGATCCTTGTGTGAAAAGAGAAGGAG
>NC_057812.1:570213082-570222283 GCF_018294505.1 Triticum aestivum
GGGAGCTCTGGGGATGACGCAGAGCGTCGCGCCAGATCCGACGCCGCACGCAAGCGGGGCGCACGGAGGTGGCTCAACCGCGGTAGCCGGTCGCCGCCAACGTTTGAACGCCGCGAGCTGGTCGAGTTCGAGCGCAAGCTTGCCCGCCGCCACCACGCCTCATTCGGCTCCTCTGCCGCAGAGAGCTTGTCCGCGGGCGCCTCGAGCTCGTGGCTCAGTCCGATGAAGAGAGAGCCGGAGGAACTCGGGCCGCTCGCCGTCAAGCTCGAGGCCGAGGCGCCGCCGCGTCGAGGAGTGATTGACCCCAAGGACTACCTCCCCCCGGGGCAGGAGGAGCACCTAGAGCGTGTCGTCATGGAGCGGTCGGCGAGGGAGCGGGAGGAGGGCGAAGTGCGCCGCCGACGCGAGCTCGAGTACGAGCAGATGTTCCCCAGACGGGTGTTGCGGCGTTGCAGGTCCGCCTCCATGAAGGTGGAGCAAGCCAAGTTCTTCATCGACCTCGACCCCTCCGACGAGGACTTAGCTCCTCCGGCTCCTCCACCGTGCCGTCGCTGCCGCGAGCTCATCGATTTTTGGTATCTAGGCTCGGGCCCACAGATTCCCCCACTAGTATGATCAATGTAGATGAACTAATGTATGATCAATGTCGTTGCAAGTTTCTCTGGCGAATGCTTTTCTTAAAATTTTACAGTTTCATATACGAGGTCTGATCTGCAGCGCACGAATTCAATCCGCAAATCTCATCTGTCTGTAAACACAATTTGCGGGTCGGCATTATACGAGGTCTGCTAGAGATGCTCTTAGATGGGTGCTGTAGAGATAGCCTCGTGCATCGCAGGTTGACATTGCAGGTTTATAATCTCGGGTTGTAACTTGTAAGCCAGCATCAGTTGTAGAGCAGGTGTGTCAAAAGAAAAACTCTTTCCTTTATTTATTTTTGAACCGAAAACCGTAGAACAATTGTTCTATGGTATATTTTCATTAAAATAAAATAAAAGTATGTTACGACGGGATCAAAAGATCCCTAAATACAAGGAAAACTTAGTCAATTCCTGCTCTTGGAAGCATTAGAGCTGATTTAAAACATGTTATCTAGCCACTGTTTGAAGCTTTGAAAGTGCTTCGCCTTTAGCTTGTGCTGTAGGAGCTTCTGATCTTGCTTGAGGTGAAAACGCCAAAAATGTACCGTATGTGGCAGACCTCTGAAAACTTTCCCATTTCTCTTATTCCAAGTATTCCAGCATCCAAGAATAACTATTTCTGTGGCAAATTGTTGTGGAAGTTTTTCTATCGCCAGTAGTGTTTCCTCGTATATTGAAGTACCTCTTGACTTATGGGAATTAGAGTGTTCCAACAATCCTGTGCAAAATTACAGTCCCAAAGCAGGTGAAGGGCTGTCTCTTCAGCATTCTGATTGTAGTTTCGGCAGTGAGGATTGTTCAGTTGCATGCCTTTTCTCTGTAGGAGTGATCTGGTGTTGATTCTACTTTGGGCTACTAACCAGAAAAATATCTTATGTGTGAGTCTGCTAGAGCTCTTTCAAGTCAACTTGAAGATAGGGTGTACCTCCTCATTACCCATTAGGTGTTTGTACATGTGCATTGAAGAGTATTTATTTTGAAGGCCATTGCAAGTCCATTTATCCTTCCCATATCTGTCCGGAGAGGGGATAATATCCCCCAAGTTGAATGAATTGATTGTAGGCTGTGTTGGATAAAGGAGTGTGGAACTGTTCAATCCAGCTTCCAGAGTCACAAAATTCTTGGACAGACAAGGAGCCCCTAATAGCAAAAGAGTGCAGCTCTCGGAAATTTTGTTCCAATATATCTCCTTCCTCTTTCCTTTATTTTGGTTCTACCGGCCTTCTGTTATCCTCAAGAAAATGATTTGTGCTCCATATATCGATATGAATCCTATGGGATATGATGGTATTTCATATTCAGTACAAATATAATAGTCGAAGCATTGCAATGCAGGTGAGGGTGGTACATCTAATAGTGCCTTTTTGTGTGTGTTAGTGTTGCCTGTGTGCATCCTAACTATGCAGAGGCCAGATATGTACTCATGCTTGTATCCACTTGATGCTTCATTTTTAAGTTATAAAATTCATCCGTTGTTGAAAAAAGAATCAAAGCTCACTCAAAGTGATGCTACGGATTGGCCCACTTTCCAGTATCTGCATATGGCTCTTTCTGTATAATGTGTCCTCGTGGCGATTGATGGGCGCATCCATATCCCGTTTGAGAGCTCCTATGCAACGCTTTAGGCGCCAAAAAGGATAGCTGGCGATTGCTAGCTTTCTTCACAGGCCGCAGCCTAATAAGGCCACCTCCCTCTCGCGCCTGCTCGGTTTATAAAGTTTGCTGGTTTTCTTTCGTTATTACTTATAGTACGACCTTTCCCTAAAAGAAACTTACAGTATGATCTAGTGTACTACTTCGTGTGTCCCGACTGCGACTAGCAAGTCGGGACGGAGGGAGAACTTGCCTCAAAAAGAAAATAAAAACTACAGTCCTACATGGCCAGCGGTTTTTATCTACTATACCACATGGCCAGCGGTTTTCAAAATATATGAATAAAACTTCATGAATCGAGAAAAAGTTTATGGTTTGAAAAAAGTCATTTTTAGTTTTTTTTAATTTAAAAGAAATCATGAAATTTTTAATATATAATCATGAATTTCAAATAAGTTCATGACATTTAAAAAAGTTCGTAAATACTGAAAAATTCATAGATTTTGAAACAATGTAAGCGGATTCGGAAGAAGTTCACTAATTTAATTAAGTGCTAGATTTGAAAATAGTTCATGAATTTCGGAAAAGAAGTTCATGAATTCAAAAAAAATCATGAGTCTGAAAAAACTTCACCAATTTTTAATAAGTGTGTGGACTTCAAAATGTTAACAATATTTGAAAATTAGTTCACGAATTTTACAAGATTTCAATTTTTTTTTGGAAAACTTCATGAAAATTGGAAAATTTTCATATTTTTTAGATAAAATCACAAATTTGAAAAAACTTCACGGGTTTTTAGAAACTTCATAAAAACTAAAATGAATTTGTGAATTTGAAAAACATTCACGCATTTGACAAAAGTTCACGAATTTGAAAAAGCTCACGAATTGAAGAAATAGTTTATGATTGAAAAAAAGTTCACAGATTTTGAAAATGGGAAATAAAGAAAAAGGAAAAAAGGAAGAAAAACTGGCCGAAACAAAACCGAAAAACATGTGTGTTCTAGGCGCAAAACATGAAACAAAAGAAGTATTATTAGGCACAATAGGTGAGTCGTCTGTGTCAGTTACTATGTTCGGAAGGAAACCTTGAGGTTCCTCCTTTGAATCTCACTACCTGCAACATTTTTGTAGATTCAATAAAATGGGCCAAGCCCAGGATGCAAGGGGGTGTGCATCGGTTTGTTGAGTTGCCTTTAGGCGTCGGGGTCTCATTTGTAGGGAGACCGTGAGATGGGCCGGCCTAGGCGCGTGCGATGCCAGAACCCCCCTTGTCTTTTCTTTTTCTTTTTAACTCTTATACTCCCAAATATTCTAAAAATATATTTAAAAAATAATGCGTCAAAAATTGAAAAATGTAAATCAAACATGGGAAATGATTAGCTTCAACCGACTGATCTTTCATTGCCCATCCGCTTCCTCACGCTTGCGACGCGTGTCCTTATGGGACCAGTTCGTTCTTATCCTCACGCCAATGTCCACGCCTCTCATTCCTGAAGCTTCTCGGTGGGATCGTTTTCTTCTCCTTTCGTCCACCCCGTCTGCTTCCATCTCCCCCCACTCTCTCTCCTTGAGCCGGCGCTGCTCATCCATCTCTCTCATCTCCCCTCTCCTCCATACTATGCTGCTGCATCGGGGACAAGCCTCATGCATGGGACATACCTTGTTGACCAGATCCATTGCATGCCTACTTCAAGGCTCCGGCGTTGTAGGCTAGGCCCCAGATGTTACATGCCTGTGTTACTCACCGTCGAGATTTGGATGAAATTTACTACATGATACTACAAGTGCTTCAGGCGGAATTTTCGCAATAAAGGTCTTGTTGCAGGAATATGGAGAAGAGGTCGCAAATGATGTAATTTTTGGAACAAGGAATACATAGAAGTTTTTTTTTTTGCAACAATGGTCTTGTTGCAAGAGTGCATAGATGAGGCCGGAGATGTTGTTGCAATTTTTGCAACACGGATCTTGTTACAGGAATCTTGGAAAGATGTCGGAGATATTCTTGCAATTTTTGCAACAATGATCTTGTTGCAGGAATACGACAAAGGGAACAAGGATTACTTGCCCCCGCGTGCCGGCGGCAGCTGATTTTTTGTGGTGGTTGGGGGCGACATCATTCTGGGCGCAACTCTGTCGGGGACGGTGGACAAGGGAGTCTGTTTCTGAAACAGAACCGTTGTCGCGGAAATTAAAGAGGGATCAGCCGGCGCGAGGTGGTTACATCGAACGGCTGTCAGCGCTCTGATCCAACGGTTGTCCAACCGGCGGATCATTATAACATGTCCGCCGGCCGACGCCTAGCGTCGCCCATCAAACATTGGAAATATGTTAAATACGTGTAGAAACAAATGTTTATCATGTATACAAATAATATACAATGTGTATTTAAAAAGTTGATATGTATTAAAAAATGTCAAACGAGCATTTAAAAATGTTAATAAAGAATTTCAAAGACGTTAATCAAGCATTTAAATAATTCTAAATGCATATAGAAAAAATGTTTGTCATGTAATGAAAATGTATTAAAAATAGTGTTTATGAGAAAATACTTTATCATGCACTAAAAATGTTAAATGTGTATAGAAAATGTTTCTGATGTACAATAAAAATGTTCAACCGACATGAAATAAAAGTAGACATAAAAAACCATATATTTTAAAAATGCTAACTATGTCTTTACAAAATGTTAAACATGTATATGAAAATGTACACTATGTGTGAAAAACATATTTATTGCCAATAAAAATGTTCACTAGTTACTTGAAAAATGTTTACCTTGTATTCAAAAAGTAAAACTTATATTTTCAAAACATACATCTTGTACTGAAAAATGTTCAACGTGTATCAACATAATGTTTCACGTCTACACTGAAAATTACATTGTGTACTGGAAAAAAGTAGATATGTGTTGAACAAAGAAATAACCAATAAAAAATTGAGGAAGAAACAAGGAAAACTAATGAAAACCGAAAAATAAGCAAAAGAACAGAAGAAAACCACCGAAAAAGAATGGAAACATCAAAACCAAAGAAAAAACCAAGAAAAAATGCGAAGGGAAAAACCAAAGGAGAATATATAATAAAAGGATGTCCATGAAAACAGATAAAAAAACAGAGTAAACCGGAAGAAATTATAGAAAAGGAAAGAAACAAAAACAGTTAAACCCAAAAAAAAAGAACATAGAAAACAGCGAGAAAATAAACAAAACAGAAAAATACAACCATAGAAAACCTAACCAAAAACCAGTACAATGATCTCACAAGCGAGCGAGGAAAAGAAACGAGCAAACCGCTAAATGAGTCGGCCCAGAAACAAAGCGCGAGGGAGTTTATTCAAGCGAGCAGAGCATATATCTCGCTATAACCAAGTCTTGCGGCAATTGATGCCCTTTTTTCTTCGCTAGTGTGACCCCCACTGAATTATTATATTTTTTGAAATCATCCATGCAATGTCCCAAATATTGATCCATATGCTTACGTTTAATTCTATTGTTGCTCTCTTTAAATTTACTTCGACTTGGCAACTGTTGGGTATTTTTGTTACTATGATACTACTTTGCCACATACATCACTTCTTTCAAACAAGCATTTGTTTCAGATGTGGTTGAATTGACAACATAATTGCCAACTGCTAAAGTTTTTAAATACTCTTTGGCTCTTTTGTGTCGAGTCAATAAATTTGTGTTGTGACCCCCTACGTTTGTGGATCATCATCTATACATTATTGCATCAATAACAAGTGAGCCACTCATGTTTTGTTGGAATTCCAAAATGCATAGTTTTGTATTTATTGACAAAATGATTGTGAAACTACTTAAAATGGGCTATTTCTTTATATTTTTACCCAGCTTAGTTTTTAAAGAAATACTTGTACTTATAGGATGGTGAGCATTTCCAAAATCTGGAGTTGCCCTAGCATCTTGAGCAATATTCCCTCCTTTTCTTTATGTAACGTGTATTATTTTCAGGACCGTGACCAAGGCACATAATTATAGACTAGTTAGGACAAAATTATCCTTGACAAATTTGTTGATTAGTGCCAAGTAAATCAGTTAGTACAGGAAAGTAACAGATACATGCAATCGATAAAAAGATACTTTTCTTCTTCTGTTACAAGGGGAGATATAGGCAATCAGAAAGTAGATACTTACCTTTTCTGAAGGACTAACAAGGGAATTATAAGAAAATATAAGAAATGCACCTTACATTTTGAAATTTTATCAAAAAACAAATACACCTTATATAAATGAACGGAGGGACTAGGTAACAAGGCAAAATGTGTTGTAACCCATCCAGTGTAAACTGAATTGCATGACACACATCTGGGACCAAAGTTCCTTTCTGTGTGCCACATCGAAGCATCACAAGTCAAATCAATATAGTGTATTACTCCAAGTAAAAAAATGAATTACTCACTAGGTTCTCCAGATTAAAGCTCCATGCTAAATCAAGCAAGCGAAAAGTGTGGAACCTAAGAACTTAAAGCGTGGAGGTCAAACAAGATGCCTAGATTGCTCGTCCTCTCTTAATTCTTTTTTTTGCGTGAAATCTTCTGATCTATTCATAAATTGAAAAGGTAGTATAAAGAACACCGGAAGTAAAAAATACATCCAGGTCTGTAGATCGCCTAGCGACGACCACAATCACTGGAGCGAGCCGCGCCGCCGTCTTCACCCTCCCTCATTGGAGCCGGGTAAGCCTTGTTGTAGTAGACAGTCGGAAAGTTGTTGTGCTAAGGCATCATATGACCAACACACCATAATAACAACCGCTGACGATGCAGAGAAGCGTAGATTGAAAGGATCTAACTTGTAGACACATGAATACAGATGAACGGAGACTGAATCCTGTGAGATCCGCCAGAAATAAACCTCCACGCGCCCTCCGGCGATGCTAGAAACACCACCAGAACTGGGACTATGCGAGCAGAATCTTATTCCATCTTCAGAGTGTCGTCACCATCTCGCCACTCTGAGCATGGCACAAACCCTAACAAAAACAAAAAAATCATGAAAAAAAACGAAGCCCTCCACCGGCAAGGCCAGGATCCACCGCGTCTCCATGACCCTAAGACCATAGAAGAAAGAGATAAGCGATGGTGGCACCAACGGGAGGCGGGAGAAACCCTAGCTAGAGGGTCCTCTTTCTTCCATCAATCCTCTCTTAATTCGATGGATTTTTTTCGTCTCACACATGATAAATCACCCCGTGATAAGGAAACCATCTTGCAGAAATTTGATTCGACGTTATAATGATAATTAAAGTTAATATTTATCCTGCCAGAGGGCAACATAAAAATTGGACATACTTTGTAAAGAAAAAAATACATGCTTAATAGATAAAAATTATAGTGAAAGTCCCTGGTTTGAAAAGAAAAGGCATGTTTAGGGCACATTTAGATGTGCCTTAGTATTGTACATTTAAACGACTCAATCAAACATAAAGAAGAACAAAAAATACCCACATGAATCTCCACCTAAAATCAATGACCTATGACTTATATGTGCAATGTAGGGCACATCCAGATGTGCTTTGCTTTAGCAAAACCATAAAAAAATCACATTAAAATGTATAGTAGAAAATATTAAAAAGTTAGTGCACAGATTACTTCTTGCTCCCCCACAAATGTTCTTGGGTAACAGGCCCCCGAGCCACAAGGCCCAGCAAGATCTGTGACTAACTTTTGCTCCCCCACAAATGAGCTTGGGTGACAGGCTAACGCGACAAAGCCCAGCCACAGTGTTGCAAGAGCTGTCCTTTTATTCCCGTGTATGCGAACTAAATAAGGCGAGGTGGGACTAAAAGTTGTGTCTGCCAACAAATTCAAGGTACTAACGGGCTAAACAAACAACAGCTTCTCCAAACTGAAAGCCCAAGTAAAGAATCTCGCGGCGTGACGGCCCAACGACGACGACGCGGTAAAACGGGGAGGCAAACGCCAAGAGAAGGCTTCCTCCCAAAGCCTTCCAAGCCAGACACACGGCCGCCGCAGCCGAGATGGCCGCCGGAGATGCCACCCACGCGCCGCCGGCCGCGGAGGCGCAGTCTCTGGTGGATTCGTTCTGCGCAGTCACCTCGGCGACCCCCGACGAGGCGACCTTCTTCCTCGAGGGCCACAACTGGGCCCTCGAGGCCGCCGTCCGCTCCTTCTACGACAACACGGAAGTCGACGCCGATGGCCCCGATCCGGCACCCCAGCCCCCGCCAGCCGGTTCGCCTCCGTGCTCCTCACCACGCGCCACGGCACCATCGACGACCTCCTTCACACCGGCGAGCTCGCGGTAAGCCTCGATTGCCTGATTTCTCCACTCTCTTAGGCTCGTTTCTTACTGTGATGTTTGTGTTCAGTTAGGCAAAATTGGGGATCGCAATCAACTTGACACTATCTTATCTCAGCTCAATTTAGTCCGGACCAATAACTTTTTATGTTAAAAAAATTAAGCAAGTTGGAACTGCGTAGAATCGATCAACCTGATCTATACTGGATTTAAGTGCTGAATTTTACTGGATTCAGTTGCCTTCATAGTTACACTTTGACTTCTCGGAAAAGAAAAAAAACACTTGCTCGGTGGTTTCTTGACAGGGTCCGTTGGCCTAGATGAGATTATCTAGAAATCCAATAATTGGGCTGGCTGACATCTATAATTAAGTGATCTCGAGTAGTATCATGTGAGAAACAGCAAAGCTAGTTAGGTGTGACGTGATTCACTCTGCTGGGTGCTGGCGATCAATCTGTCGCTGGGCCTGAAAATGGGACTTCATTGCTAATTGGGGCGCCATCGTTGTAAAGGTACAAGTAGGGCCATGAATCAGTGATAGTGCCTTATTGAGATCACAAACCAAAGGGGGTTGGAACAGTGTATATAAGGTGTAGAGCTCCTGTAGTTTTCAGATTTTGTCATAATCGCAAACAGTGACCTCTATACTGTATTAACAAATATAACATGATTACAATTCAAAAAAAAA
>NC_057812.1:570223340-570230524 GCF_018294505.1 Triticum aestivum
AAAAAAAAATCTAATATGGTTAGAAGTTCTGGTTTCAGGGGCACTTCAGCTATTTTGGAAGCACCACAGTATTTAGGCCAACATAAGCTGATATTCAGAAGAATCACACTTTATCTGAGATTATCTAGAAATCCAATAATTGGGCTGGCTGACATCTTTAATTAAGTGATCTGGAGTAGCATCATGTGAGAAACAGCAAAGCTAGCAAGGTGTGACGTGATTCACTCTGCTGGCCACTGATCTGTCGATGGGCCTGAAAATGGCACTTCATTCATTTCTGAATGCTAATTTGTGCGGCATCTTTCAAAGGTGTGAGTAGGGCCATGAATCAGTGATCTTATTGGAATCTCAAACCGAAGGGGGTTGGAACTGTGTATAGGAGGTGCAGAGGTCCTTTAGTTTCAGATCTTTTCATAGTCGCAAACAGCGACCTATGTGACATTAACAAATCTAGCAGATCATTACAAGTTCTAGTTTCAGTGTTACTTGCTTCGGCTATTTGGCAGCACTACTGTATAGGATAAGATGCTACTTAGGAGCAGCTAAACTCAAAACAGATATATGTGGTAAACTTACGGCATTTTGAACTGAAAAACGGTGAAAGAATTAAGAATTTTCGGACACATGTTACTTACATTGTCTCAGCTCTGCATACTTGGCAACATTTCCAAATACTGGTCCTAATGTATCTTCATGTTTAATTCTGCAGCTATGTTCAGTGGTGCTAATGTCCGGGCTCATCATAATCCTGAGCAGCGCCGCCAAGATCACTCACCAGGTGCAGGCCCTCATGGGCCAGACCACCAAGTGGCACGCCTGCTGCACCATCGAGCCGGTCCCGGACGACGAGATAGATCCGGGATCCAACCAGAACTCCATGCTGGAGGAGTACCCCGAGCCCGAGGACGAGAGCGACTGTGAGTCCAGCGAGGAGACCGGCGACGAGGACATGGTGGAGAACACCAAGTTCCTCCAGCCTCACATGCACGTGATCTCCTTCCAGAAGAGGCAGGCACTAGGTACGTATGATCATCGACAGTTATCATACATTTCGTCGAATCTTGGGGCTGATGGAAAACGCTGTTGCAGTGACCTTCCTGGAGAACAACAACGCCGGCATCACCGTCTTCGGGTTCACGCTGGACCGGTCGTACCTCCACACGATATTCATGCTCGAGTGGACGTTCTTCCTGTGGCTGCTGGGGAAAACAGTCGGCTTCTCGTGAAGACGAGGGACTGTATGCACCAAGGTTCTATTCTGTTCCATGTTTTTTTGCTGTTGTGCTCCGTTTGATCCTTGTGTGAAAAGAGAAGGAGTACGGGTTCTGCTCGTTTTTCTAGCCAGAGTAGACACCGTATCCGTGGCCTGGCCCGTATGGCCCGCAAAAAGTCTCTCCCCACCGCTATATATGCGGTTTCACTGCTCGGATACGGGTCAAACCTCGTAAAAGGGCCGAACCCGTATAATTCCGGCGAGTATACGGGTTCGGCCTGTTTTTCTGGCCAGAGTAGACACCGTATCCGCGGCCCGGCCCTAAAAAATTTACTGTGGCCCGCAAAAAGTCTCTCCCCACCACTATATATGCCCCACTGCTATATATGTGGTTTCACCGCTCGGATACAGGTCAAACCCTATCCGCCTTCGCCGCCGCTCCGCTGCGATTCCCCTCCTCCGCCCAATTTCTCGCTGCAGGCGAGCCTGAAAAAGCCATGGATTGCTACGGGAGCTCTGGGGATGACGCAGAGCGTCGCGCCAGATCCGACGCCGCACGCAAGCGGGGCGCACGGAGGTGGCTCAACCGCGGTAGCCGGTCGCCGCCAACGTTTGAACGCCGCGAGCTGGTCGAGTTCGAGCGCAAGCTTGCCCGCCGCCACCACGCCTCATTCGGCTCCTCTGCCGCAGAGAGCTTGTCCGCGGGCGCCTCGAGCTCGTGGCTCAGTCCGATGAAGAGAGAGCCGGAGGAACTCGGGCCGCTCGCCGTCAAGCTCGAGGCCGAGGCGCCGCCGCGTCGAGGAGTGATTGACCCCAAGGACTACCTCCCCCCGGGGCAGGAGGAGCACCTAGAGCGTGTCGTCATGGAGCGGTCGACGAGGGAGCGGGAGGAGGGCGAAGTGCGCCGCCGACGCGAGCTCGAGTACGAGCAGATGTTCCCCAGACGGGTGTTGCGGCGTTGCAGGTCCGCCTCCATGAAGGTGGAGCAAGCCAAGTTCTTCATCGACCTCGACCCCTCCGACGAGGACTTAGCTCCTCCAGCTCCTCCGCCGTGCCGTCGCTGCCGCGAGCTCATCGATTTTTGGTATCTAGGCTCGGGCCCACAGATTCCCCCACTAGTATGATCAATGTAGATGAACTAATGTATGATCAATGTCGTTGCAAGTTTCTCTGGCGAATGCTTTTCTTAAAATTTTACAGTTTCATATACGAGGTCTGATCTGCAGCGCACGAATTCAATCCGCAAATCTCATCTGTCTGTAAACACAATTTGCGGGTCGGCATTATACGAGGTCTGCTAGAGATGCTCTTAGATGGGTGCTGTAGAGATAGCCTCGTGCATCGCAGGTTGGCATTGCAGGTTTATAATCTCGGGTTGTAACTTGTAAGCCAGCATCAGTTGTAGAGCAGGTGTGTCAAAAGAAAAACTCTTTCCTTTATTTATTTTTGAACCGAAAACCGTAGAACAATTGTTCTATGGTATATTTTTATTAAAATAAAATAAAAGTATGTTACGAGAGGATCAAAAGATCCCTAAATACAAGGAAAACTTAGTCAATTCCTGCTCTTGGAAGCATTAGAGCTGATTTAAAACATGTTATCTAGCCACTGTTTGAAGCTTTGAAAGTGCTTCGCCTTTAGCTTGTGCTGTAGGAGCTTCTGATCTTGCTTGAGGTGAAAACGCCAAAAATGTACCGTATGTGGCAGACCTCTGAAAACTTTCCCATTTCTCTTATTCCAAGTATTCCAGCATCCAAGAATAACTATTTCTGTGGCAAGTTGTTGCGGAATTTTTCTATCGCCAGTAGTGTTTCCTCGTATATTGAAGTACCTCTTGCCTTATGGGAATTAGAGTGTTCCAACAATCCTGTGCAAAATTACAGTCCCAAAGCAGGTGAAGGGCTATCTCTTCAGCATTCTGATTGTAGTTTCGGCAGTGAGGATTGTTCAGTTGCACGCCTTTTCTCTGTAGGAGTGATCTGGTGTTGATTCTACTGTGGGCTACTAACCAGAAAAATATCTTATGTCTGAGTCTGCTAGAGCTCTTTCAAGTCAACTTGAAGATAGGGTGTACCTCCTCATTACCCATTAGGTGTTTGTACATGTGCATTGAAGAGTATTTATTTTGAAGGCCATTGCAAGTCCATTTATCCTTCCCATATCTGTCCGGAGAGGGGATAATATCCCCCAAGTTGAATGAATTGATTGTAGGCTGTGTTGGATAAAGGAGTGTGGAACTGTTCAATCCAGCTTCCAGAGTCACAAAATTCTTGGACAGACAAGGAGCCCCTAATAGCAAAAGAGTGCAGCTCTCGAAAATTTTGTTCCAATATATCTCCTTCCTCTTTCCTTTATTTTGGTTCTACCGGCCTTCTGTTATCCTCAAGAAAATGATTTGTACTCCATATATCGATATGAATCCTACGGGATATGATGGTATTTCATATTCAGTACAAATATAATAGTCAAAGCATTGCAATGCAGGTGAGGATGGTACATCTAATAGTGCTTTTTTTTTGTGTGTTAGTATTGCCTGTGTGCATCCTAACTATGCAGAGGCCAGATATGTACTCATGCTTGTATCCACTTGGTGCTTCATTTTTAAGTTATAAAATTCATCCGTTGTTGAAAAAAGAATCAAAGCTCACTCAAAGTGATGCTACGGATTGGCCCACTTTCCAGTATCTGCATATGGCTCTTTCTGTATAATGTGTCCTCGTGGCGATTGATGGGCGCATCCATATCCCGTTTGAGAGCTCCTATGCAACGCTTTAGGCGCCAAAAAGGATAGCTGGCGCTTGCTAGCTTTCTTCACAGGCCGCAGCCCAATAAGGCCACCTCCCTCTCGCGCCTGCTCGGTTTATGAAGTTTGATGGTTTTCTTTCGTTATTACTTATAGTACGACCTTTCCCTAAAAGAAACTTACAGTATGATCTAGTGTACTACTTCGTGTGTCCCGACTGCGACTAGCAAGTCGGGACGGAGGGAGAACTTGCCTCAAAAAGAAAATAAAAACTACAGTCCTACATGGCCAGCGGTTTTTATCTACTATACCACATGGCCAGCGGTTTTCAAAATATATGAATAAAACTTCATGAATCGAGAAAAAGTTTATGGTTTGAAAAAAGTCATTTTTAGTTTTTTTTTAATTTAAAATAAATCATGAAATTTTTAATATATAATCATGAATTTCAAATAAGTTCATGACATTTAAAAAAGTTCGTAAATACTGAAAAATTCATAGATTTTGAAACAATGTAAGCGGATTCGGAAGAAGTTCACTAATTTAATAAAGTGCTAGATTTGAAAATAGTTCATGAATTTCGGAAAAGAAGTTCATGAATTCAAAAAAAATCATGAGTCTGAAAAAACTTCACCAATTTTTAATAAGTGTGTGGACTTCAAAATGTTAACAATATTTGAAAATTAGTTCACGAATTTTACAAGATTTCAATTTTTTTTGGAAAACTTCATGAAAATTGGAAAATTTTCATATTTTTTAGATAAAATCACAAATTTGAAAAAACTTCACGGGTTTTTAGAAACTTCATAAAAACTAAAATGAATTTGTGGATTTGAAAAACATTCACGCATTTGACAAAAGTTCACGAATTTGAAAAAGCTCACGAATTGAAGAAATAGTTTATGATTGAAAAAAAGTTCACAGATTTTGAAAATGGGAAATAAAGAAAAAGGAAAAAAGGAAGAAAAACTGGCCGAAACAAAACCGAAAAACATGTGTGTTCTAGGCGCAAAACATGAAACAAAAGAAGTATTATTAGGCACAATAGGTGAGTCGTCTGTGTCAGTTACTATGTTCGGAAGGAAACCTTGAGGTTCCTCCTTTGAATCTCACTACCTGCAACATTTTTGTAGATTCAATAAAATGGGCCAAGCCCAGGATGCAAGGGGGTGTGCATCGGTTTGTTGAGTTGCCTTTAGGCGTCGGGGTCTCATTTGTAGGGAGACCGTGAGATGGGCCGGCCTAGGCGCGTGCGATGCCAGAACCCCCCTTGTCTTTTCTTTTTCTTTTTAACTCTTATACTCCCAAATATTCTAAAAATATATTTAAAAAATAATGCGTCAAAAATTGAAAAATGTAAATCAAACATGGGAAATGATTAGCTTCAACCGACTGATCTTTCATTGCCCATCCGCTTCCTCACGCTTGCGACGCGTGTCCTTATGGGACCAGTTCGTTCTTATCCTCACGCCAATGTCCACGCCTCTCATTCCTGAAGCTTTTCGGTGGGATCGTTTTCTTCTCCTTTCGTCCACCCCGTCTGCTTCCATCTCCCCCCACTCTCTCTCCTTGAGCCGGCGCTGCTCATCCATCTCTCTCATCTCCCCTCTCCTCCATACTATGTTGCTGCATCGGGGACAAGCCTCATGCATGGGACATACCTTGTTGACCAGATCCATTGCATGCCTACTTCAAGGCTCCGGCGTTGTAGGGCCCCAGATGTTACATGCATGTGTTACTCACCGTCGAGATTTGGATGAAATTTACTACATGATACTACAAGTGCTTCAGGCGGAATTTTCGCAACAAAGGTCTTGTTGCAGGAATATGGAGAAGAGGTCGCAGATGATGTAATTTTTGGAACAAGGAATACATAGAAGTTTTTTTTTTGCAACAATGGTCTTGTTGCAAGAGTGCATAGATGAGGCCGGAGATGTTGTTGCAATTTTTGCAACACGGATCTTGTTACAGGAATCTAGGAAAGATGCCGGAGATATTCTTGCAATTTTTGCAACAATGATCTTGTTGCAGGAATACGACAAAGGGAACAAGGATTACTTGCCCCCGCGTGCCGGCGGCAGCTGATTTTTTGTGGTGGTTGGGGGCGACATCATTCTGGGCGCAACTCTGTCGGGGACGGTGGACAAGGGAGTCTGTTTCTGAAACAGAACCGTTGTCGCGGAAATTAAAGAGGGATCAGCCGGCGCGAGGTGGTTACATCGAACGGCTGTCAGCGCTCTGATCCAACGGTTGTCCAACCGGCGGATCATTATAACATGTCCGCCGGCCGACGCCTAGCGTCGCCCATCAAACATTGGAAATATGTTAAATACGTGTAGAAACAAATGTTTATCATGTATACAAAATATATACAATGTGTATTTAAAAAGTTGATATGTATTAAAAAATGTCAAACGAGCATTTAAAAATGTTAATAAAGAATTTCAAAGACGTTAATCAAGCATTTAAATAATTCTAAATGCATATAGAAAAAATGTTTGTCATGTAATGAAAATGTATTAAAAATAGTGTTTATGAGAAAATACTTTATCATGCACTAAAAATGTTAAATGTGTATAGAAAATGTTTCTGATGTACAATAAAAATGTTCAACCGACATGAAATAAAAGTAGACATAAAAAACCATATATTTTAAAAATGCTAACTATGTCTTTACAAAATGTTAAACATGTATATGAAAATGTACACTATGTGTGAAAAACATATTTATTGCCAATAAAAATGTTCACTAGTTACTTGAAAAATGTTTACCTTGTATTCAAAAAGTAAAACTTATATTTTCAAAACATACATCTTGTACTGAAAAATGTTCAACGTGTATCAACATAATGTTTCACGTCTACACTGAAAATTACATTGTGTACTGGAAAAAAGTAGATATGTGTTGAACAAAGAAATAACCA
The DNA here is from genome assembly GCF_018294505.1 of Triticum aestivum. NCBI lineage: Eukaryota > Viridiplantae > Streptophyta > Magnoliopsida > Poales > Poaceae > Triticum > Triticum aestivum. The sequence goes on from NC_057812.1 coordinate 570,230,221, forward strand.
ATAAAAAATTGAGGAAGAAACAAGGAAAACTAATGAAAACCGAAAAATAAGCAAAAGAACAGAAGAAAACCACTGAAAAAGAATGGAAACATCAAAACCAAAGAAAAAACCAAGAAAAAATGCGAAGGGAAAAACCAAAGGAGAATATATAATAAAAGGAAGTCCATGAAAACAGATAAAAAAACAGAGTAAACCGGAAGAAATTATAGAAAAGGAAGAAACAAAAACAGTTAAACCCAAAAAAAAAAGAACATAGAAAACAGCGAGAAAATAAACAAAACAGAAAAATACAACCATAGAAAAC
>NC_057812.1:570230956-570237116 GCF_018294505.1 Triticum aestivum
TCTTGCGGCAATTGATGCCCTTTTTTCTTCGCTAGTGTGACCCCCACTGAATTATTATATTTTTTGAAATCATCCATGCAATGTCCCAAATATTGATCCATATGCTTACGTTTAATTCTATTGTTGCTCTCTTTAAATTTACTTCGACTTGGCAACTGTTGGGTATTTTTGTTACTATGATACTGCTTTGCCACATACATCACTTCTTTCAAACAAGCATTTGTTTCAGATGTGGTTGAATTGACAACATAATTGCCAACTGCTAAAGTTTTTAAATACTCTTTGGCTCTTTTGTGTCGAGTCAATAAATTTGTGTTGTGACCCCCTACGTTTGTGGATCATCATCTATACATTATTGCATCAATAACAAGTGAGCCACTCATGTTTTGTTGGAATTCCAAAATGCATAGTTTTGTATTTATTGACAAAATGATTATGAAACTACTTAAAATGGGCTATTTCTTTATATTTTTACCCAGCTTAGTTTTTAAAGAAATACTTGTACTTATAGGATGGTGAGCATTTCCAAAATCTGGAGTTGCCCTAGCATCTTGAGCTATATTCCCTCCTTTCCTTTATGTAACGTGTATTATTTTCAGGACGGTGACCAAGGCACATAATTATAGACTAGTTAGGACGAAATTATCCTTGACAAATTTGTTGATTAGTGCCAAATAAATCAGTTAGTACAGGAAAGTAATAGATACATGCAATCGATAAAAAGATACTTTTCTTCTTCTGTTACAAGGGAAGATATAGGCAATCAGAAAGTAGATACTTACCTTTTCTGGAGGACTAACAAGGGAATTATAAGGAAATATAAGAAATGCACCTTACATTTTGAAATTTTATCAAAAAACAAATACACCTTATATAAATAAACGGAGGGACTAGGTAACAAGGCAAAATGTGTTGTAACCCATCCAGTGTAAACTGAATTGCATGACACACATCTGGGACCAAAGTTCCTTTCTGTGTGCCACATCGAAGCATCACAAGTCAAATCAATATAGTGTATTACTCCAAGTAAAAAAATGAATTACTCACTAGGTTCTCCAGATTAAAGCTCCATGCTAAATCAAGCAAGCGAAAAGTGTGGAACCTAAGAACTTAAAGCGTGGAGGTCAAACAAGATGCCTAGATTGCTCGTCCTCTCTTAATTCCTTTTTTTTGCGTGAAATCTTCTGATCTATTCATAAATTGAAAAGGTAGTATAAAGAACACCGGAAGTAAAAAATACATCCAGGTCTGTAGATCGCCTAGCGACGACCACAATCACTGGAGCGAGCCGCGCCGCCGTCTTCACCCTCCCTCATTGGAGCCGGGTAAGCCTTGTTGTAGTAGACAGTCGGAAAGTTGTTGTGCTAAGGCATCATATGACCAACACACCATAATAACAACCGCTGCCGATGCAGAGAAGCGTAGATTGAAAGGATCTAACTTGTAGACACATGAATACAGATGAACGGAGACTGAATCCTGTGAGATCCGCCAGAAATAAACCTCCACGCGCCCTCCGGCGATGCTAGAAACACCACCAGAACTGGGACTATGCGAGCAGAATCTTATTCCATCTTCAGAGTGTCGTCACCATCTCGCCACTCTGAGCATGGCACAAACCCTAACAAAAACAAAAAAATCATAAAAAAAAACGAAGCCCTCCACCGGCAAGGCCAGGATCCACCGCGTCTCCATGACCCTAAGACCATAGGAGACGAGATAAGCGATGGTGGCACCAACGGGAGGCGGGAGAAACCCTAGCTAGAGGGTCCTCTTTCTTCCATCAATCCTCTCTTAATTCGATGGATTTTTTTCGTCTCACACATGATAAATCACCCCGTGATAAGGAAACCATCTTGCAGAAATTTGATTCGACGTTATAATGATAATTAAAGTTAATATTTATCCTGCCAGAGGGCAACATAAAAATTGGACATACTTTGTAAAGAAAAAAATACATGCTTAATAGATAAAAATTATAGTGAAAGTCCCTGGTTTGAAAAGAAAAGGCATGTTTAGGGCACATTTAGATGTGCCTTAGTATTGTACATTTAAACGACTCAATCAAACATAAAGAAGAACAAAAAATACCCACATGAATCTCCACCTAAAATCAATGACCTATGACTTATATGTGCAATGTAGGGCACATCCAGATGTGCTTTGCTTTAGCAAAACCATAAAAAAATCACATTAAAATGTATAGTAGAAAATATTAAAAAGTTAGTGCACAGATTACTTCTTGCTCCCCCACAAATGTTCTTGGGTAACAGGCCCCCGAGCCACAAGGCCCAGCAAGATCTGTGACTAACTTTTGCTCCCCCACAAATGAGCTTGGGTGACAGGCTAACGCGACAAAGCCCAGCCACAGTGTTGCAAGAGCTGTCCTTTTATTCCCGTGTATGCGAACTAAATAAGGCGAGGTGGGACTAAAAGTTGTGTCTGCCAACAAATTCAAGGTACTAACGGGCTAAACAAACAACAGCTTCTCCAAACTGAAAGCCCAAGTAAAGAATCTCGCGGCGTGACGGCCCAACGACGACGACGCGGTAAAACGGGGAGGCAAACGCCAAGAGAAGGCTTCCTCCCAAAGCCTTCCAAGCCAGACACACGGCCGCCGCAGCCGAGATGGCCGCCGGAGATGCCACCCACGCGCCGCCGGCCGCGGAGGCGCAGTCTCTGGTGGATTCGTTCTGCGCAGTCACCTCGGCGACCCCCGACGAGGCGACCTTCTTCCTCGAGGGCCACAACTGGGCCCTCGAGGCCGCCGTTCGCTCCTTCTACGACAGCACGCCGATGGCCCCGATCCCGCACCCCAGCCCGTGCTCGCCTCCGTGCTCCTCACCACACGCCACGACATCATCGACGACCTCCTCCATACCGGCGAGCTTGCGGTAAGCCTTGATTGCCTGGTTTCTCCACTCTCTTAGGCTCGTTTCACTTCATTATCTTATCTCAGTTCAATTTAGACCGGATTGACTGATCTATACGAGGGGATTAAGAATTGGGTCAAATCGTTTAAGTGCTGAATTTTACTGGATCATGTTGCCTTCATAGTTACACTTTCAGGACTTTCTCTGAAAAGAAAAAAAAACACTTGCTCGGTGGTTTCTGGACAGGCTCCGTTGGCATAGATGAGATTATATAGAAATCTAATAATTTGGCTGGCTGACGTCTAGTATAATTAAGTGATCTGGAGTAGTATCATGTGAGAAACAGCAAAGCTAGTAAGTTGTGACGTGATTCACTCTGCTGGCCGTCGATCTGTCGCTGGGCCTGAAAATGGAACTTCATTCATTTCTGAAGGCTAATTGGCGTGCCATCTTTGTGAAAAGGTACAAGTAGGGCCATGAATCAGTGATATTGCCTTATTGAAAATTTGAAATCACAAACTGAAGGGGGGTGGAACAGTGTATATAAGGTGTAGAGCTCCTGTAGCTTTCAGATCTTGCCATAATCGCAAACAGCGACCTATACTGTGTTAACAAATCTAATACGTAGATTTCAATGAAAATGGAACTGGGGTGAGCCCCTGTTGATCGAAAAAACAAATCTAACAGATCATTATAAGCTCTAGTTTCAGTGTTACTTCAGCTATTTGGCAGCACTACTGTATTTATGCTAGGACAAGCTGCTACTTGGGTGCAGCTAAACTCAAAACAGATATATGCGGTAGATTTATGGCGTTTTGAACTGAAAAGGGGCCAAATAATTAAGAGTTTTTGGACAGTTGTTACATTGTGTCAGCCGTGCAGACTCAGCAATATTTTCAGATACTGATCCTAATGTATCTTCATGTTGAACTCCGCAGCTATGTTCAGTTGTTACTTAGGAGCAGCTAAACTCAAAACAGATATATGTGGTAACTTACGGCATTTTGAACAGAAAAAATGGTGAAAGAATTAAGAATTTTCGGACACATCTTACTTATATTGTCTCAGCTCTGCATACTTGGCACCATTTCCAGGCACTGGTCCTAATGTTTCTTCATGTTGAATTCTGCAGCTATGTTCAGTTGTGCTCATGTCCGGGCTCATCATAATCCTGAGCAGCGCTGCCAAGATTTCTCACCAGGCGGCAGGCGCAGGCCCTCACTGGCCAGACCACCAAGTGGTACGCCTGCTGCACCATCGAGCCGGTCCCGGACGACGAGATAGATCCTGGATCCAACCAGTACTCCAGGCTGGAAGAGTACCCTGAGGACGAGAGCGACTGCGAGTCCAGCGTGGACACCGGCGACGAGGACATGGAGAACACCAAGTTCCTCCAGCCTCACACGCACGTGATCTCCTTCCAGAAGAGGCAGGCACTAGGTATGTATAGTCATCGTGTAAATTTCGTTGAGTTTCCATGAGATGATCTTGGGGCTGATGAAAACGCTCTTTCAGTGACGTACCTGGAGAACAACAAGGCCGACATCACCGTGTTCGGGTTCACGCTGGACCGGTCGTACCTCCACACCATAACAGTCGACTTCTCGTGAAGACGAGGGAATGTGTGTATGTATATCGTCCTTCCCAGCCAGGTGGTTCTATTCCGTTCCATGCTTTCTTTGCTGTTGCCCCGTTTGATCCTTGTGAAAAACAGGGGGAGTGGGTGTGCGCGCGCGGGGGTGGCACGTGAGTGGTGTGCACTTGTACTAGCAGTGTGATTTTGTGTGATGGTTGTGTAAATTATTATGGCTTGATTGCTCGTGGATGTAAGGTGTATGTACAGGTTTAGATGAGTGCGTGCGTGCGTGCGTGCCGATTGGTCTTGCAGGTTTATAATATCGGGTTGTAAGCCAACATCAGTTGTAGAGTAAGTCTTACAAAATGAAGTTTTACCTTTATTTTTGTTCTACAACGGCCTTCCTCTCTCCTGAAGAAAATGTTTTTTGTTCTATGGTGTATGAGTTGGTATTTCATCTGTACATATAATAGTCGAAGCATTTCAATGCAGATGAGGATGGTACATATAATAGTGGTTTTTTGTTTGTGTGTGCGCGTTGATGTTGGTTGTGTGCATCCTAACTATGCACAGACCGGGTGTATGCTCATTGTTTTGTATCCATTTGATGCTTCATTTTTAAATTAATAAAATCTGTTCTTTGTTAAATAAAAAGGAATCAAAGCTCCCTCAAAGTGATGCTTGGTTTGGCCTCATTCAAATCCATCAACCATGTCGCCGCGGATTCACTCTGCTCTGGCCTAGCCTCCGGAGCAGCCAACCGGATCTAGTTAGAAAATTTTGTTGCTTTGAGGCTAAATTGTTTGATTTCTTTCGTAGCCTGCATATCATCATATAGTATTTAATGGAATTTTACATATTTGTGGAGAACAACTATACCAGAGGGAAAAATCAATTGTCTTGGAATTTTTAACTATCCTTTTCAAATAAAATAAAGTTCCAGGCTCCCTAGATCCACGGAGCCAAATTGCCTCACTTAGTGATTGATCTGGTATTACACATTTGAGAGTGTTTACCAGACCAAATATTTTCGCTTTGCTCATGCAAAATAACTCTTATCAGAATATGCATGTACATCACATATCTTTATCTCTGGTTAACGAAAAACATACTGAATATGACACCATCAAATCTGTTAGTCTGATAATATTTTCATGAGTGAAACTATAAAGTCACTTCTCATATGAATTTCAATGAGTTCTTCGCTGGAAACAAAATACTACAATACTCACAATTGGGTCAACTCTTAGAGAACAAAGCACGAGCTCTTTCATAAGAGTAGAGCACAAACAAAGCATTTATTATTTCAAACAATGAAAACCAGTCACCTTCATCAATGAAAAAATAGATGATCACTCAAGAAGATTTTACACTAAATAACAGATAGGAAAAAGGAAGTAAAGCCTGGTTTTGAAGTCAAAAGTAGTGCTTCACAAGACCAACTTGAGACTGGGCAAGATATGTTTAATTATGCATGACCCTATAGCCATTATACATCACAATATCGGTGAATGGGATAAACGGCAGCTGGAAAAACAGAGGCCAAATGCCTACTTTGGAAGCAAAGGATATGCTTCAGGAGAAACACAAATCACAAGAAATCTGCTGCTTGCTACTAGTAGGTGGAGGTGATGTTGCCGAGGATGAGCAACACGTAGCCGAGGGCAGTGGTGGCAGGGAGGCTGCTGCAGCAGGAAATGGAGGAGGCATG